>NW_025335550.1:12414356-12433478 GCF_004798865.1 Varanus komodoensis | reverse complement strand
GCTTTTTCTGCACAGCTCATCATTTCTGCCCCTTCTAAACACGTTCCAACCCTCAAAACCATGCCAGGACACCTCGTTTTTCTAACCCTAACCCTACCCTGGTGCACACCCCTAACCCTAATAGAGGGGTAAAGTTCCATTGAAAACAATGGGATTTTGAAAAAGCCTTCCTTGAGCAGCTTTTTCTGCACAGCTCATCATTTCTGCCGCTTCTAAATACGTTCCAACCCTCAAAACCAGGCCAGGGCACCTCGTTCTTCTAACCCTAACTCAGTGATAGTGAACCTTTTAGCGATCCAGTGCCCAAGCTGCAACCCAAAACCTACTTAGTTATCGCAAAGTGTGAAAACCTGAAAACTGTGGTTTTAGTTTAGAAAAAACAACTTGCAGCCAGTCCAAGGAAATATATAGAAATCCCTGGCAGTGCACTGACAGGCCAAGCGAAAGCTTGGTCGAGTTGCAGCTAACGTGTCGGGGCTTGTGATGCTATCGCCTGGCGCCACTACTCCTTTCCGAGCATGCGCACGGCCCCCATGTGCGCTGTTACCCGTTGCTCGGCTGCTGGGGCGATGCTGGGGCGACTCGGCTCGCGTGCCGAAAGAGGGGGCTCTGCGTGCCCACTGTGGCACGCATGCCATAGGTTTGCCACCGCTGGAATAACTGAACTGGAACATTTCCAGAGCGAAACGGCAGAAAGCAGAGGGAGGCGAAGCGATGCAGCGAGGCACCTTCCGGCGGCGGTCCGCCCTCCGTTCCACTGGGCTGTTGCCGAGGGGCCGCCGCCCTTCGCTCTGCACGAGGATAACATCTGGCCGGAAGGGGAGGCGTCTGCCGAGCCGAAACCGAGCTGGGCTGAGGGAAGCAGGACCTCTCCCACGTCCCGGCTGCATCTGAAACCGTGGCTGGGGAGGCCACGTGGCTGTGGCCATGGCGCACGGCGCGCGGCGGGCTCTGGAGGCACGGGGCCCAAGGCGCTTCCGAATCGCCCCACTGGGCCTGCGCTGGCCATTTCCAGACTGGGCCTCAACCTGCACTCCCAGCAATAAATGCTGCTTGCTGAACAACTCTGACCTCGGACCACACGAGGATCCTGCACCCTGCAAAAGAGGAGACATCGCCCGGCCCGGAAGGCCTTTCAACGCAAGGATGGCGGAACTGGAAGCTTGCGGGGAGGAGCAGGCGGCACCCAGGAGGAGGCTTGGAGTTGGCCAAAACATGTGGATGCCAGGAGGAGGGAGACCCACGTAATGTTTTTAAACTGCATTTGTAATAATAATAAAAAATTACATTGCAGAGCTGCAAGTAATCGGTCAACAGAATATGCTTGTGTCTTTTTTTAGGAGCAGCTTAAAAATTCTCTCTCTTTCCCACTCACTCAAATGGACACTAAAGCCCCTGGCAATGTAACCACTGTGGATTTATTATAAAACGCAGTTCAAAATAATGGCTGAAAGTCTTAGGAGCAGAGAAGAAGACGAAAAGAAGAAGTAAACAGCCCTTTCCTCCTACTAAATGATAAATTAAAAGCAGCACTTTGCTGTTCTGCCTCATTTATTATTGCAATGCGCTTGGGTTGTGTCAGCGTTTCCACGAGAAACCCCTTTTTAGGGGTTTGTAATTCGTCCATAAGACTTTGCTCAGGGCTCCAACTCATCTTGCCAGTTTTCACCCAGCATCAGTGTTTGGGGTCGTTTTGTTAAAAAGCAGCCTATCGCTTGCCACGGATTTCCATGGATTCGAGGCAGCCGGCACCTGCATCGTGCCTGCCCGGCCGCGCTCCTCGGCCCGCAGAACGAGTCCAGCGTTTAGGACCAATGGGCAGAGGAAGCGGGCCGCCTCCCGTCCTGAGAGCAGCCCTTCCGCTCTTGCAGCTGCCCGGCGACCCTTCCCACAGCAGCTCCTTTCTCGGAGACGTGAACCGTTCGCCCACGCGTTCCCCTTCCCGTGGAATTCTGGGAATTGTAGTTCTTGGGGTGGGGTGGGGTGGGGGTGGAGGTCGGGTGCTGAGGCTGTTCTGCTCACTCACCGAATTCTTAGCATCTTGCTGTACTTCAGTTCCCAGGGTCCTTTGCAAAGCTCAAATCCATTAAGGTGAGCTGAAGCTAAAGGCAGGTGCGGGCAGGCAGAGGAGAGTGAGGAGCGCCGAGATGTGCTCCAGGAGGCGTGAGGAACCCGTGCGCATTGTCCATGCGAGGCGCGGGAGAGGGCCAGGTGAGCCCGCAGGTTCCCTCACTGGCATCCTCGGCCTCCCAGAGCGCAGTCAGGTGCAGTGCCCCCAGGTGCACCCCAGCAGGCGTGCCGGATGCCACGGACAGGGCCGGTCGCTTGGCAGGCGGGGAGCTCTGCCGGGAAACTGCCCAGGGCACAGCACCAGCGCCTGCTGCGATGGGGGGAGCCGGCCACCCCGCAAAGGGCCCCTTCCCGCACCGGCTGGCCCTGGCTCCCGGCGAGCGCCCGTTGCCGCCCTCCCCTGCGCAGCCCCCCGGAGGACGGATCGCGGCACGGCGGCACGCAGCGAAGCCGCCAACACAGAGCACGGGGAAACTGCGCCCGGCCGCACAGGGTTAACGCTGACCCTTTGCTGCTCCGCGCAGCCTCGCTAGCAGCTCCTGAAGGTAATGAAATGTGACATGCAGTTGGCCCTTGACCACCGAGAGCACCCCTCCCCTGAGCCCTGCAAACAAAGGCAAGGCAGGCGCCCTGAGTTCTGGGGAGTCGCGTGGAGCCCAGCCCCTAGATCGGCAGCCCCCTTCCGGGGGCGAGGCTCGGAGGCACGGGGGCTGCCGCGGCAGAGCCGTGGTCAGCCGAGCTGGGACGCAGGCCCGCCTCCCCCCTCCGGTATCCTCATTCCACTCACACGCCCTGCTGTGCTCCGCAAGGAAAGGCCACCCTCCTTCCCCTGATAAAGGGATCTGGAGCCAGCCCAGCCCGCCTTCTCCAGGAGGCAAATGAGGGTGCAGCCAGAGGCAAGGCTGCCCTGAGGCCATCGGAAAGCCAGGCGGGCCTCGCAGCTGGACTGGCCCCGAGCGGCACGGCCGGCCTCGGATGGCGGCCCTCCCCGCCAGGAGCATGCGCACCTGCCCTCGCATGCCAGGCAAACGGAGGGCGCACGTCCAACCCGCTGCTCCCCGGATTTCCAAAGCTGCGTCAAAGTTGGCCACTCTCCCTTTTGTGCTGGGTCCCCTTCGCAAGGTCCGCCAGGGGCGGATCCCAAATCAGGGAGCGCTCCTTGCGGCAGCTGCGGGGACACGGTCCGTGCAGGGCTTCTGCGAGGCGCGTGCCCCGCCTCCCTCCTCTCTCTGGTGCAGCAGGTTGCAGAGCCCTGCGCTCATCAGGGAGGCAGAGGCCTTTCCCGGGCAGGGAGAAGGCCTGCCGGGAACGGGCCTTCTGCGTGCCCGTGGCTTCTTTTCAGTGACACAGAGACGGTGGCCCAGGTCGAGTCCTGTTTTGCCAAGCACAGCCTGGGCCTTTGGCTTCCTCGCAGTGCAAGCTTTGCCCCTCTGCGGGGGTGGCTGGACATGCCCCTTGGTGCTCAGGCGTGGCGCCCACGATCCTTCGAGGGCCACGCACATTCCCACGACCCCGGAGGAATGCCGGGCGGCTCGCTCTGGCCAGCCTCCCTGGCCACTCACCTTGGCGGGCCTTGCTGAAGCTGCCTGCCTCGTGACGCGAGTCGCCCGCGCCTGCCCACCCTGAGCGCCCCGAGAGCACGCACGGAGTGGCCGGGCGTCCGGCCGCGGAACGGCGTCAGATCCTATTACGGGCTCTGTTTGCACAACACGAAGGGCACCGGGAGGACAGCAGCCGAGCGTCGGCCTCGCGAGCCGAGCCTCTGCAGGAACGCGCTCCTCCGGCGGCAAGGCGAGGGCTGTCCAGCGGCCACCCGGCCTCGTGCGGCAGATCTAGATGGGTTGTGAAGGCTCGTCCCGAGACGGCGGAGCCCACGGAGATCCCGCCTCCTTATTAAAGGAATGAAGAGGCCCGGCGTTGATTTTGCCCTCCACTGCCCCACAAGGCAGCCGGCAGAGGGAGGCAGGGAGGGAGGGAAGGCCCAGCTCTGGGGTTCAGCGCCACGGCACCGATCAGCACCGCTGCGCTGATCAGAGTGACTCGGCCTGCGTCGCGCGCCGGCTGTTTGCTGGCCTGTGCAGTCATTCCTTTAATGCATGGACGGGCCGCTTCCCCGTCGCCGCTCCCCTCGCCCGCCATTTCTACTCCTGCCAGGAGAAATCTTCGTAATGGCGTGTCAAGGCCAGGCCGGCTCAAGGTCGCTCAAGGGCAGCCCCGGCTGGCACACGAAACCCGCGGCCAGTGGCTCCAGCGGCCCCCCGGGAGGAGAGGCCTTCAGAGGCTGGGGCAGTGGGCACAGGGCAGCCCGGATCGGGCCCGGCAAAGGCCCACCTCAGGCAGCCGCGGGGCAGGGGCGCCCGAGCCAGGCTGCCGCCTTCACGCCTGCTGGGAGACGGCTCCCGGAGCGGGGACGTGCCTCGAGGTGCTGGACATGCGCCTTCCTTGCCCACGAAGCCCGGTGGCCGGCCTGGCCTCCCGCGGGGGCAGCTGCAGCACTGCCCTGAGGGGACTCAGGGCAGCCTCACTCCTCTCCCCAAACCCCTTTTAAATGCACGCCGGTCTTTACGGAAAACGCAGTTATATTTTCCAGCCTTGCAAGACACGTCCTCTTTCTGGAAATCCATGCATGCTGCAAGCAGGAAGAGCCATGCACTGGTCCAGCGACTTCTCTCTCCTCTTGGCGTGGCCCGGAGCGGGGCCCCTCCGGTCTTTCGCCCAGGCAGCCAAAGGCCTTGGGCCGGCCCAGGTATGAGCGAGGGCCGGGACGGAGGCTGCAGGGACGCTCTGCGGAGAGCTGGGGAGCTGGCTGCGTGTGCCAAGCCTGCCCAGGCGTGCGGGTCCTGCCTCGCTGGTGCCTGAGGGGGACCCGGACCCTGACCCTGACCCTGACCCTTCCCAGGGCGTTCTCCTGCAGCGCTGCCGGCCTGGGCAGGAGCAGGAGCAGAGCGCAGGGCCTGGAGAAGCTCCTCTCCGGATTCAGGCATCGCACAAGTGGCCCAGGTCGATGGAAGCTGTTGGCAGGTCATGCGTGGCCGAGGCGTGTGATGGCGCCCCTTGTCACCCAGAGAAGAAGACGCCAGGGCAGGGAATCAGGCCAGACTTCCCAAATTTGGCCCGCACTCCAAATGTGGGCGCATATCGAAGCCGGTTGCCTCCACAGACAACTGCCCCACGTCGGCCCACAGCACACCAAGAAGCCACCCCAAACGGGTGCAGCAGTGACCCTTCGGCGTTCTCCAGCTGCCCTGTTAAGCAAGGGATGGAGGCCCCCTCGCCATTGCCCCGTTCTCTGCGGCACCGACATTCCCGTGAGTGCTGGGGCAGCCCTGACGCCTCGCGGCAGCCAGAGGTGCAGGTCTCTGGTGTAGCGGAGGAAGCGGAAACGCCAAAGGATGTGATGTGCAGCGGGAACTCGGCAAACTATGGGCCTGCCGTTAGACTGGCTGCAGCGGCTCCAGCCGGTGCCAGGAAATCCCGGGCTCACACAGGCCTGCTCAAGGCAGGGCAGCCGAGGCAGGGGTTAACTCGAGAGGGACGGGTCAGAGAGAACCCGCCTGTTGGCCTCGGGAGCCCGGCAGGAGACGGGACGGACGAGCCCCAGGGGAGAAGGGGAGTGCTCCGGAAGGTCAGTGCAGGAGCACGTGCCGCGCTGCGGGGGCCGTCGTGTCGCGAGGGAGGGTGGGCAGGATGCAGCCCCTCTGTGCCCCAAGCCAGCCAGGGGCCCCGAGTGCCCCTGGGGCCACGTGCCCAGGCTCTGCGCACCTGTGTCTGCTCCGGGCTGCCACCCAGCCGGGTCGGGCCGGGCCGGGCCGGGCCGGGCCGGGGACGCCGGCTGCCCCACACCTCTCCGCAGCGAAGCCTCATGGGCCTTGCATTTCCACGCTTGCTCCGGCTTTGTGTCTTTCTGAAGGAGCCATCGCAGTGCGAGGCAGGAACATTTTCCGGACCTGCGTGGGGGGAGGGGCACGCGCGCAAAGGAGACAAAGCGACCCGCCGAGAGCTCTGCTCCGAAGGGGAGGGGAGGGGAGGGGAGGGAAGGGGCCGCGGCCCACAGCCTCTCCTCCAGCGGTGCGCGCTTCCCCGGAGCCAGCCCAGCCCGTGCCTGCGCAGAGGCGCCAGCCCATGGCCTAACCAGCACCTTCTCCTTCTCCTTCTCCTTCTCCTTCTCCGGAGGGAACACAGGGGCTCCAGGCGCTGCCGGCTGCCCCCCCCCCCCAAGCACCACTGCTCCTTCTCAGAGTGCCGTGTTGGGCATATTTACTGGCAAACCGGCTTGCAGGCAGGCGAGGGGGCCCTGCAGATTTCGCAAGTGGGGGGGGGAGCTGGAGGGGAGCAGGGAGGGAACCGCACGGGGCCGGAGCAGAACCGGCCAGCGGAGTTGCGATCGGAATTCCAGGGCTGCTTCTGCACAGGGTAACCTTCACAACAGCACTGCGGAGCAGGCTGGATTGGGGGGGGGGGGCGGTTAGGCAACCAACAATGCAAGCATCAGCTGGTTGTTAATTAAAATTGCATGCTAATAAAACCATGACTTCTAAACAAAAGGCACATTTTCTTGGCTTTTAGAGGGTGCCCACACACGACTCCTGACAAAAGCAGCTCTACTGATTTGTCTGTTAGTGTTCTTTGGTCTGCTGTGAGAAAAAGGCGTCTCGGCAAGTTGGTGCTTTGCACCTCTGCACCACGTTCACGGGACGTGGAATCCACAAAAATCTCCCAGAGGGTCCACCGCCAGAGCCACTGGGGGCCTGTTCTGGGTGCAGGAGGGAGACGGCCCAGTGATGCAGCTCCCCCCAAGCTGGATCCCCCCGCCAAGAGCAGAGCCTGCAGTGTGGTGGCTCCTCCCAGCAGCACCCCTCTGAGTCAAGCACTGCTGGTTTGACTTTGCTTTTGGCATCTGGCAAACCCTTTTCTCTTCAAGCAATCACTTACTCACGAGGACGACAGTCCGGGCACAGTACGAGCGATGTCCCTGTTTCAGTGGCGTATGGGTGAGTATGTTTTAACTTGTACGTGCTCTGAAATCTCTTGATGTGGAGGAGTTTCCAAATGTTACGACGGGCTTTGAGTGCTCTTTCCTTGCACATAAATGTTGAGGCGTATGAGGCGGCACGTGCTTTGGCCCCTCCAGCCGCGGTGTCCCTCCCCAGGAGATTCACGGCGCCAGGAGCCGCCCCGGTCCTGCACAGGCAAGCGGAGGTGGCCGCTCGGTGCTCCTTGGTGACATCCGTCCCTCGCCAAGGTGCTTGGTGAGATGCCGGTGGCTGGCAGACTCGGCCCAGCCGGGCACCAGGTCTGGCAGGGGAGGGGGGCCACTCGCCCCAGGACCGACGCGAAGCCCACCAGTCCGGAGCCCCGCTCTCTTCTGCCTGGGAAACAGCCAGAAGGTGTGCTTTTAGAACTTGCAGCCGCGGCTTCGCTCCTCTTCTGGGCCAGACAGAAGAAAACTGAGCAGGCCTTTTCCTGAAATACGCATGGAAATCGTGGGTCATTTGGGAGGTTAGACAGATCGGACGCTCATGCCATACACACACATTTATTTCCACGTGGATTAAAAAGAGCTACCCCCATGCGTTTAAAAAGACTGCTTCCTCTTCACGGCGCCCCTGCCAGGTAGTCCGGGCAAACAGGGGACCCAAGGCCGTGCCTCGGAGGCTGCTCTGCGCTTCTTCCCCTTTGGGTGCAGTGCGCCCCACAGAGCGTCCCCAAGGTGCTCTGCGTGGCTGGGTCGCTGGGGCAGCCCCCACCCCGTGGCCGACGCCGGCCCGGCCCTCTGCATGGCCACCCCGCTCGAGCGCCGCAGGACCCTCGACCCGGCCAACCCGGCCCTGCCGTGCCGCGCAACACGCCCGCCTGCACCGCCAGCCCCGAAAGCCGCTCCAGCGTCATCGTCCTCCCGGTGCGGGAAGGCCTGGGATTTACGGCGAGATAATGTGCAGCAGAGCGCCCATTACGAGCGGCTCATTTGTCCAACGCCCCCTCAAAGCACAGAGGTTACTGTGCAGCCGGGCGCTGCCCCGGTGCCGCTCAAGGGGCCACAGAGCCAAGTAGCTGAAAGTTAAAAGCATTCATAAAAGTGCAACTTATAAATTACTTCATCTTTGTCACCCTTTTTGAAATGGGGTGAGTGAGGCCAGGGTAAATTTATTTTTAAGTGCTTTTGGAGTCCTTTGAGGGTCAGGCCTGAAATGCTGCACTCTATAAATCATTCCGCGTGCATCTGATGCATGCGAGTGAATCATAACATTAGCCAATATTGATCTATTTATCATTTGCAACTGCTTATAGGCCGAACGGCCAGATCAAAAGGGGTTAAGGAGGAGAAAGCTTGCATGGGGGAGCGGCTGGGGGGGCAAGGAAGTGCAGCTGTGGGCCATCAGCCGCCCGTCCCAGGCAGCCTGCTCTGAGGGGCTGCGGCCCCCACCAGTCTCTTCGGGGCCGCTCAGGCCTCCGCTGCCACAGGCTGCCTGGAAGGCCTGCCGCGACCGGGTCAAACGCAGGGCGCTGGGCCCGTCGACCCTCCCGGCAGGGCCCGGGGCTCACGCCCCTGCTGGGTGGGGGAAGGTGGCCACAGGCAAGTGCCCAGCCGCGCGGGACACCGAGAGAGTGCGGACGCTCCTGCCGGATGCCCTTCGCAGGCTGGAGCTGCCTCGACGTGCCCACCGGACTGATGGAGAGGCCGAGTGCTCGTTGCTTCTAAAGTGCCAAGCCTCGTGGCTGCAGCTCGGCTCCAGAAGCCGCTCACATGCAACGTGGGAAGTGGGGAAAGAGAGGCCACTGCCGCCCCGGATGCTGCCTGATGCCCCCCGAACTCCCGCAGGAGCGCCACACACGCGAGCCGGGGCTCCCTCCTCGCGGGAGAGCGCTGTGCAGCAGGCAGAGCTCCTGGGAGCACCGGCCCAGCTCCGCCGGCCACCGGCTGCCTGCCCCGCACAGGCGCCACAAGCACAGAGGAGGGCTGGCCCCGCGGGGTCCCGGGGCGAGAGGAGGGCGTCCCGCTCCGCCTGCCCGGTCAGGGAGCCGTCGGAGCCCCTGGCACTGGCTGGCCTTGGGGAGCGGAGGGGGCAGGGAAGGCGCCGAGGAGGACCCCCAAGCGTGGCCGCGGTGGGAGCTAGCGCAGAGGCTGCTCCGCGAGCCTCCGGGGCTTGGCTCCCACACGCTTCCGGCCGGGGCAGGAGTGCCGAGCGGCGCCGAGTCCTTGAGGGATGCCCAGCGGCCATGGGGCTCTCGGGGTGCCGGCGCAGGAGCCCCACTCGGCCGGCAGGAGCAGCCGTGCAAGAGGGCCCGGCTGGGGCCTGGTGGGGGCCCAGCCCTCCTCCCGCGCGGAGCTGCTCTGCCGCCCTCTCCGTCGGCAGGGGAAGAAAGTGTCTTTCTGGCCAGAGCCTCTGCTACCAATTAACGGTCGTCAATATTGACCATCTGAGGGATTTCCATGCTCAGGAAGCAAATTAGAAACTCAATACCTGAGCTATTCCAAAATGCAGTTATCAACTTTGGGGTTTTATCTCTTAAAACCAAGGTAGCTTAGGGTTTAATTCTATTAAATTAGAGTTTAGAAATAAGATTTGCACCGAGAATGGATGCATCATTCGCTTTAAATGGCGATGCACCAAAACCCCAAATGCAGCCAGGGAACGAGAGGGAGGCGGGCGAGGGAGCGGGGAGGGGGCGCCCCTCCCTCCTCCTCATTTCGGAAGTGCTAATCCTCTTGCATGGCTCCCTTGCCCTTTGTTCTTAAAACTGTCTTATTTCAGCAGCTGACGGAGAAGAAAGCGGCAGACTCGCCTCTCTTTGTGTCAGCGGCACAATGACGTCCCAGTGGGCTTGCGCCGGACATGTCAAAGGAGCAGGGCTGCCGCAGGACGTCTCAGAGCCCCGTTCGGAAGAGCTCCAGTCTGCCAGGAGGTGCCGGGGCAGCTCTTCCAATCAGGTGGGCAGGACATGAAAAGGCCCTTCCGCAGGGCACACAAGTGGTCTCTGAATAGGGACCTCGGTGTCCTGCGTCACAGGATTAAAACTTCCCTCCGCGACAACAATGCAGCAATAAAACAGGTCCAGGAGAAGGCTGGCGGGGGTGCAGGGCAGCCCCCTCGCCTGCATTGCGGGGCCGGCTTCTGCACGCGCACCAGCGAGGCCGGCGGCGGGTCAGGTCTCGCCTCTCGCGGGGTCCCCACCGGACGGGCTTGGAAAATTAGAAAAGGGGCAAAGGAGAAGCCGCTCTGTGGAAAGGCAGCTCCAAGCCAGCGGTTTCAAGGAGCGCTTCTTCCCACCGCACTTTGATGCCGTCAGCCCGAGATGCTCTGAGGAAGCGGGAGGGTCTTCCCGCCACTGTGTTCTGCATTAGTGCAGCGCTGCCGCGCTGAAAAGAAGCCATTATTGCGACCCGCGGAATTGTGTTTCACTGCACTTTAGCAACCCGTGTGGCTTTATGCGCCTGTCATGAAATACTTGGCGGCACATTGTGCCCCTCCATGAAAAGGCCGGATCGCCACGTTTCAAGGAACACTGTTAACGAGCGAATTCAATATTTTCACTCGTGTGGGATTCAAGGGTTTCAGACTTATTAATATACAAACCCACAAAACATACAGATGATTTCAGGGATGGGACGACATGCCTGCCTTAGCCAAGCATGTGGTCACGTCCGTAGGGGGCACTTCCTGAGCACGAGGCTGCGCCTTCCCTGAGCAAAGTGGGTCTGACAGGCCAGCCAGGGCCCCCCCACCCCACCCCGCTTCCCTTCCGGCTTTGCGATTAGCTTGATCCCAGCTTTCCCCGACTCGCTGCTCCCCAGATTTTCCAGCCGGCAAGGAGAGCACTCAGCCAGGAGGCCTGCTTTGGGCAGCATTAGTCTCCTGCGCAGTATTTGAAGAACTCTCCTTGCCTGCCTGCGCAGTCGCGCTCGCCCCGATCCAGCACACAAAGGGTGGGAGCAGTGAGTTCCTGCTATTCCGGCAGGGAAATGTTTTCTGCCCCGCCTGAGTGCCGAGCGGCTCAAGGGGGCAGCGTTTGGGTCTGGGGAGCTGAGGACTAGAGGCATGGAACTGCCCATACTCAAATTGCCTCTGGGTCTAAGATCTTCTGAGGATCCCTGATTGAGGTACCATCCCAGGAAGAGGCTAGATTTGCCTCTACGAGAAGCAGGGTCTTCTCTGGGGTAGCCCCCACAGGTTTGGAAATCTCTCCAAAGAGCAAACTGAAAATTCCTCTCTCTGCCGCTGCTTAGGTTGGCTGGGCTTCACTGAAACGGGTTCACAGGACGCTGTTTGCAATGCTTTATTTTGCAAGCAGCTATGACATTTTATGAAAGATGCTACAGAAATCTTAATGAAATGCTGATCAAGCCACGAGGCCCAGCAGGTGCTGGCACCAGTCCCGATCACCATCCTGCCTGGGCCGCCTCCACGAGGCATGTAGAGATGCGGGCTGACGCCCCAGCCTGGGGTTGCCCCCTGCAGTGGATGCTGCCCCGTTCCCAGAGCAAGGCAGGCAGAAGGCCTCAAATCCACCACAGGACCGTTGCAAAGAGAGCCTGGGGCTGCGGCCCCCGCCAGCTCAGCAGCAGGAAAGCGGGTCCCTTCCGACTGCGAGGCCTGCAGCATCTTCTCCTCCCCTTAGTGAAAGCCAAACACAGAGGGCGACGAATGAGAAGATGAGCAGACGCCTCTCCCCCGAGAACGGACCCCAACGCATGGGCCGCTTCTCCTGCCCTGGGGCAGATGGCCCGAACTGCAGCGAAATGCCGGGCAAGCTGGCTGGGGGCTCCCTCCTCCGGAACCCCGGACAAACGGCGGTCCGCACTTTGCGATCATCAGAAAGGTGCTCTAGCAACCCCCTCGAAATTTCCAAGGGCTGAGAAATTACTAAGATACTGAAACTTGTCACAGATAATTGACCTATTTCTTTTTCTTACAAATTGAGCTCTGATTGCAACTAAAATATCCCAGCAAATGCTTCAATCATTTAACACTGCAGACTTCAGAATATTTTCTTCGGAGTATCCGCCTTATTGCTATTTTTAAGCAAGGGATCAGAATGTTTGTGAAAGCTCATCTTGGGATTTCTTGTCTGTGAAGTGAATTATGCCGGGCCCTCCGACAGATGTTTCTAATGCTGCGCGGGCATCACTGGAGACCCCTCGGCTCTTCTCGCAGCCCCGCCAGGGTCAGATGCGGAGGTCCCGCTCACGCCTTCGCACCAGAATGGGGGAAGGGGGGAAGCGGCGCGGAGGGGAGGGGAGGGAGCAGGACGGAGCCTGGCCTGAGTTCCGAGTCTCTCCTGCCCCAGCACGGCAGGGGTGGCTGCGGGCTGTGCATCGTCGCTCGACGTCGCTGGCCGTGCTGCCGCCTCGCCTCGCCCCCCCTCCCCTCCCTCCCCTCCCCTCCCCTCCCCAGCTCAGCTGTGCTAATCCTGGCAGGGCTTAATTTCTGCTGGGATCCCACTGGAAAGGCCACCCCCCCCCCCCGCCACCCGGGGGACTAAGGGGGCCCAAGCGTGCCGCTGAAGCGCAGCCAAAGCGAGACACACAGCACCGCAGGGACACGGGGGGGGCCCGCATTCCCGAAAAGGCGCATGGCGGGGGAGAAAGAGCACCCGTCACGGTCTCCCGGCCATGGGTGGGCCTCAGGTTGCCGATCCAGCCCAGGGGAACGTCACGGGACAGAGACAGTTTGAGACATGGGTGGGGTGTGCCGTTCCCACAGACTGCCTGGAGCTTCCCAGGGGACGATGGGGACCCACAAGCACCGGAGGCTGAGGGCCGCCTGGCCCACGTGGCTGCTTCCACCTGCTCTGGGTGGATCCCCGGGTGCCTTCCGCGGCCGGTGGCCTCCGAGGACCGCAGGGCAGGACCCAGGATGCAGGGGCTGGCAGCTGACGGCGGGGGCAAAGGGGCCACCTCGGCCTGTTTGGGGCCACTGCCACACACGGCCAGGAGCCAAGAGGCCAGGAGGCCGGGCAAGGCACTCCCGGGCTGGCACTTGGCTCCGCCAGCAGGCGGCGGTCGCGGCCCCTTCGGCTCAGCTCCTCGCCAGTTCTCACGGAGCACCAGGAGGCCCGGTCCTCTGGAGATGCCACCTTTTTAAAATGCAGTACCCAGGCAGCCAATGCCACACGTGGCCGGTCACTCGCTGCCTGCAGAAACGCCCTCTGGGGAGGAAAGCAGCGGCTTTTGCACGGCCTCCGTCCAGCAAAGAAGGGGGCCGGCTTGTAGTGGGTGAAGGGGCCACCACGATTGGGGGACGCCTGCTAGGGGGGCCGAGAGGTGTGCAGGACAAAGGAAGGCGACCGGGAGGAGCCTGCAATCAGGGCCTGGAGGGGCTGCCGCGAGGCCGGCATGGGAGGACGGGGGGCACGCCAGGCCTCTGGATCGGTGCCACCTCCGTACCTGTGGAGGCCGACGTCCCTGCCTTCCTCCCGCCGGTGGCTGCGCAGGGTGGGCCCGGCCCCGGACCCCCTCAGCACGCCAGCCAGGCTCAGGGCGAGCCGCAGCCGGTCGCCTGCCGCTTCCCCGAAGCCTCCCGTAAACGCCCGTCCAAGGCACGCTGCCACGCCGAAGCCTTCCTTCCTCCGTGCCCCAAGACGGGCGCCGCTCTCCACGGCCTCTGTGGGAATCCTAATGACAATCCTAATAATACTAACGAGGAAGGGAAGGCGAGGCCTTCGGGTCAGGCGAGTCAAGGATGCCACTTCCACAGCGGTGCTTCTAATTGTTCGCTTATGAGGCCAATTTGCACACGGTCCTCGTGGAAGGAGGAGCGGCTGCCTCGCGCTTCCCGCAGACGGCACTTCTTCATGTCAGATTTTAGCCATCAAGTCACAGCCCGGCTCTGAAAAGAGAAACGCAGAAAACTCGCAGGCCAGAAATGAACAGCCTATTAAGATCTGAAAAGCTGTCAGCCCTGCTGAAAAGCTTGCGTCAGCCACTGGGGCTATATTTTAAAGCGCCTGTCCACAAGAAAACTTTAATAACACCGCCTGGCTCTAATGTCTTATGAGAGGAGAGGCAATTTTACTTCTTCTATTAACCCAACGTGATTACAATGGCTTATTTCATGGAATATTAAGTTCAGATTCTGCTCCCTGGGAGGACAATAATGGAAGGGGCGGGAGGGGCCTGGGGGAGGTGTGAGGTCTTTCGACATTGCCCAAAAGAGCCACCAGGCGCACTGGCCCCGTCTGGGGGCTCGCGTGGCCACGATCCACCGGCCTTGTTAATCCGCACGTAGGCTAGCAAAAAAGGACCACCCAGGAAAGCCAAATGCGAGATCAGATGCCTCCCACCAATGAAAGGCCACCTGGACCAGCCTTCTTTCCATCCTGACTGGGTTGTGCCTCCCTGGCCCCCCCCCCCCGAGACAAAACAAGCTTCCAGCTCAAGGTGGGGGCTGGGCTGGGCTGCCTTTTGCCACAAGCAGGAGAGGCACATCGCGGTGCTCCAGCCGCAGCGGGAATCCCGGCCCCCCGCCGCGGAGCGCCGGCAAGCAGGAGACACTTCCGAGCAGCAGGATGAGACCCGGCGCCCTCCAAGGCAGAGCCAGGCGGGGCACGGCCTCCCCCGCGCCTCCTTCGCTGCAATTCGGCCTGGCACGCTGGCTGGCCGGGTGAAGCGAGCGCCGGACTGCCAGCCTGTCTTTTTAAACTAGAGACAAAAGAATTTGCAGACAAAAAGAAATTCCGAAGGCTTCCTGTCAAGGAATCAACAGGCTCGAAGTGAGAGGCGGTGCGCTGGCTGGCGGCAGGAGAGCAGGCCCACTCGGCGGAGAGGAGGACACCGCTGAGCGCTGCCGCCGGCAGGCAGGCAGGCAGGCAGGCAGGCAGGCAGGCAAGGGCAGGAGCGCGCTGGCGGCAGGCCGCTCCTCCAGCGGGGCCGGTTCCCCGCGCTCGCCTGGCCGGCTGGGCTCGGCGGCCCCTCCGCCACGCACGCACCAAATGACAGCCCCCGGCCCGGCTCTGCTCCCCGTCACCCCCCCATTCCACACGGAGCCGCCTGCCTGTCCGTGCAGCGGGCGAATGCGGCCACGCGCCGGCACCCTGCTCCTGCGGCACGGTTTCGACGCTCCAGCAGAACAGCACATCCCGATTTTCAAAAGCCCGAGCGCCATACAAATTTGCCTGCCACTGGGCTGCAGCTCAGCCTCAAGGACTTTAAAATCCAAGACCAGAAAATATGTTCAGAACGCAACCTCATTACCCATACAACCGTTTCAGTTTTTCTCTTAGGCGTGCAAAAATACGAACGCTGTAGCTTTGTGTTCAAGACCACGGAGGTCCTGATGCCACACAAATCACCCCCCCCCATGGAAAAGCAATTTCAACGGGGGCGGGGGGGTCCCATTCACTTCTGCTGTGGCTGTTCTAGCTAAACAAATGTGGAATCCACTCACACAGGAGCACAATTCAAGTGGACAGAGGTGGGTAAGGCAGGAGCAGGCACAAGCCGAAGCAAAGCCGCAACTCCTGTTTTCCTTTTTTAAAAACAGTCCTTGGTTTTGGGCTTGGTTACAAAAGTGCTCTGAGAGCAGGCGGGGAGGCGAAATGGCAAACGCGGAGGAGCCTTCCGCTCCCTCGCAGCCTGATGCATCCCCAGCCCTGCCCTGACCGTATGATAGGAAGCAAGCGAGCTGGCCTCTGCACCCCCAGGCCGCGAGGTGCCTGGAGGGGCTGGCGATGCGACAAGGCAGGGCAAGAAAGGAAAAAGCCGGAGCCCAGGAGGTCCAGAGAGGCTGCTCCCGCAGCCCCCGGACCAGGGCGGCATCCTCCGGGGCGCGTGTGTCAGAGGCACCCCGGGGAAAAGGCCGGAGTGTGCGCCCGAGGTTTGCCTGCCTGTCGCGCCCGAGACAATGCTCTGTGTGCAGGGAAGACTTCAAAGGCTTGAACATGTACTGCAGTGTGAAATTAGCGAAAATTATGACAACCGAGTGGAAAAAACCCTGGTATGGACAAAATTTGGGTCTGCTGGAAGAATTCTTTGATGTTTGGATTCCAATTTAACCCCCAACTGTGTTCTGAGAATGAAATGAACCGGCTGCGTCACACGTCCCAAATCAGCCTGTCAAGGCAAAGGGACGCCTAAAAAAATTGCCGTGGCTTCACAAAGCCCCCGCCCTGACGGCCCCCGCCAGATGCACTCTTTGCCTCATGGCCCTTTGTTCATTACAGGCAGGCGCACACCGGGGTCAAGAAATATGTATCACCATCTTTCTGACCGTCGCCTTCATCACATATTCATAACTTTGTTCCGGATACTAGACGAGCTAGCGGGCCCTGCGCATGCGGAGAGGCCAGCAAATGACCCTGTTTTCAGGGGGGAGACGCAGCCAAATGGAATTGCAGGGTGTGCCTCCCCCCCCCCGCATTTTGCTTTCTGTCGGGAAAGAAGGAGCCGCTGCCTCCAGGAATGTGGCTCAGGGCAGCCCTCCCAAAATGGGAGACGGACGGACGGACAGACGGCTGATCCAGGCAACGCCACCCCATAGCGGTATTAGCATATCTACCGCCCAAGCCTCTGTCTGACCGCATGTCTAACATTGCACTGCGTTTCTGTTGGGAGCTCCTCCATCTTGCGGGAGCCCCCCACCCGTCAGCGACAAGCCTGCTCGACAAACAGAGCCCCCCCCCCGAAAATGGCCGGCCCCCTCCGTGGCGCAGATTCGCTTGTGCTGAAAAATAACTTCGCCCTCGTCAGTGGCTACAGCGTGAAACGCACCTCCAATTTTAAAGGCTGTTATAAATGTTTAAGCCATTAATAATAAATCCAGGTTGTTTAAAGAATATTTCCAAACACCATAAAATATTTAGCTTGAGTGGCCCCCTCCCTCCCACACCATAAAAAGGTGAGATTTATCACAAAATGTTTGAGGGATAATCAGCCATTTTTGGGCTAATATATTTTAATATTTATACACCTGACAGAAGTGGAATATAAATGACACGTCCCTGTTTCCCTAAGTGTGTGGAATTTTTGCGATTAACTGGCGGAGGAACGGCTCGGGGCTCCAGTCGGCCTTCCTGGGCTGCCGATGGGGGCGAAACACCCGCCCAGAACGGCCCGCAGGAGCGCTTGCCCGGGCGGCTCATTTGGGGCCGCGGCACGCACGATGGGAAGCGGCACGTGCTTCCCGGTTCTGGCACCAGGAGGTGAATGTAGTGTCTGTTTTACCAGAAGCAAAATAGGCAGTTGACAATCAATAAACGTGCTTGCTGTGGCAGGAGAAGCAAGGCGTGGGAACAGCACTATTGACTTCCTTTCCAAAATGTTTATAATTTGAAGCAAACGGAATCATTCTTATGCAAAGGAAAGGAGTCCAGCAAATTTCTCATGCCGTGCCCCCGCCCTGGGTGTGCCCGCAGCCACAAGCGCCAGCGGGAACCTCTGCAGCCAGGTGCTGCATGGCCGGCCTCCTCCGAGCACACGGAGATGCAGGCGACCTGCCAGGGCAGAAATCCCGCCCGGCGCCCGGCTCACACCCCTCTGCGCTTTGCCACGAGACCGACTTGGACTTGGCTCTGGCAGCGCTCTGATGCATGCCCAGAGAACCGTTTTTCAGGCTGCGCTGGTTTCACTGCCTGTCGGGGAACATGATGCACACGCAGGTCATACGGAAAGAGAAAGGAATCATGCTTAACTCTTCCCCAGAGGCGGCTCCTGCATTCCCCGTTTCTCTGGATGCCCCTTCCCTTCTTTTCTCTGTGTGCATTATTTAAAATGGTGGAAGTTGGAGCTGCAGCATCTGGAACGCGCGAGAGAAACCATTTGGTGGGATTTGGCGATGATCATAACCCCAAGACCGTGGAGGAACTGCGAGGAGCGGAGCCGAGCGGCAGCTGCTTCTCCCTCAGTTTGGTGCTTCTGAAAGGAGTCCCTGCTGCCGAGGCAGAATTTGCAGGCGCCACAGAAACACGCGTGTCCGTGCCCCAACGAGTTTCCGAGGCCTGCGCTGCCAAGCAGGGAGCGGCAGGCCTGCGGAGGCAGCCGCCAGACACGCAAGTCCACGCCACCTGTGCACACGGACCCGGGACCTGGTTCACCCCCTTTCAAAGAAGAGAGCAAGGCTTTCATTCCCCCCCCCCCGCTTAATGTACACCCAGGAAGCACCAATATTTGCTTTCTCTTTGTTTATGACAAAGAACACTATTTTGGAGCAGCAGTTGAAAAATAGGTGGTAAGTTTCCCTTACTAGTTCGTTTAAAATGTACTAAAAATATTGCGAGCACTGTCCAAAAACAAGGGAAGGGAAGGGAAGGGTTTCCGTCAGCTCCTGCTAGGTCACCCATCGTCCACAATTCCCGTCTGGCAGGGGCTCGCTCGGCTCTTCCTTCTGAAAGGAAGGAGAGAGCGACGCGCCGCCTGGGAACTGGCCGGCAGCGCCGGCTCACGCAGACGACGCGGGTGGAAAGGGAGCGGACACGCGGCGCCCAGAAACAAAGGGCCACCTTCGTTTCCTAACGATGTCTTCGGAGGGGCGGGGCGGGGGCGGCAAGGTGACCGCGGAGGCAGCTCGCTTAAATTCCTCCCCCTGCCCCCCCCGCCCCATGTCAGGGCGAGCATGTAACGCGCATCAAACACAACAAGACGAAAACGAGGGAGGTGTTGCCGGCGGGGGGGGGGGGGGAATCCGGGACTCTTGCGTTTCTTGAATCCCTCTGAATATATTTCACAATTCATCAGTTTTTGTCTTTCCTGCCACAAGTGAGGACAATCAGACCAGACACCCATTAGATTTTTCATGCAATTTTTTTTTCTTGTTCGTGACATGTTGGCAGGAAGGTTGGCAATTCTGAAATCTTACCAAATGAGAAAAATGTCAGAAACTGAACTGACAGCTCGCGGTTACCATGGCGATCGGCGATATTGCAGGGGGGAGGATGAGGCTCGCTTAATTCGAAGGGAATTGAGTTCAGTATTTTTAAGTCGCCTGATGCGGAGGAAAAACTTAATCCCGGCGCGGGGGAGCTCCGGCCGGCCCGGCCCCCGGCCCAGCAGCCCCGGCCGCGCCGCGCCGCCCCGGTTGGCGGCGGCCACGCGGGGCTGCGCGAAGCGGGGCGGGGGGG
>NW_025335550.1:12407792-12414256 GCF_004798865.1 Varanus komodoensis | reverse complement strand
GCCTTGTGCGGGCGGCTTCCCCGAGCGCCGTTCGGGGCAGCGCCGGCCCCCAGCCCCTCCGCCGGCGCTCCGGGCACCCAGGCGTCGCCCCGCGGGGCGGGAAGCGCGCTCGGCGGCGCAGGCTCCTGGGGCCTCCGCTAGAGCAAGCCAGCCGGCCGGCCGGCCCGGAGGGGACGTGCTGCGCTCCGGCGGAACTCCTTTCGGGAGCCAGCTCTCCCGCCGGCCGGATCCGAGCCTCGGCCCTGGCCGAGACCTCTCCGCTGACGCGCGGAGACCGGAGCGCAGCCGCGGCGGGGGCGGGCGGGGGCCGCGTGCCGCCGGCGCCCTTCCCTCCCGCGGGCCCCCCGCTCGCTCGGCCCGCCGCGCACAGACGCCGCTCGGCCCCGCCGGAGCCCGCAAAGGGCCCGCGGCCTCTGCAGGGGCGCGTCTCTGGCGCTCGCCCGGCGGCTCGCGAGGAGCGGGCGCGCCCGCCGCGCTCCCGGCTGCGCCTGCCGAGCAGGCGGCGGTGCCATCTACCGGGAGCGCGGAGCTACAGGCCGGCCGCCGGCAGCGCCGCTCCGCCGCGGGCAGCCGAGCCGCGTCCTCGCGGCTCGTGGGGCGGCGGTTTGGCGCCCTCCCGCCCCGAAGCGCCAAGACAGGGGCGACGCGGCCAGGGGAGCCCTCCCCCAGGAAGCCCTCCCGGGATTTGGGGCGCCGGGTCCCGGCCACTCGTGCCCGCTCGGCTCCCTGGAATCTCGCCCCGCTCGCCGTGGGCCGCCCTGAGTGCTTGGCCGCCGGAACTGTCAAGCGGTGGCCTCAGGGCCCGCAGTGCCGGGAAGGCTGTCAAAACCGGCACTCAAGCTGGGGAAGCACCGCTCGGCCAGGAGGCCGGGCTCGCAGGGCCGCTCTAGGGCCCTCCTCTCCTCTCGGGAGAAGGACCGGCTGGGCGAGGCGGCGACAGCCCCGGGGCACACCTCCGCGCCCCTTTGCCCGGCCTCCTTTCGGGGCGCTCTTTTCCCTGCTCAGAGCTCACGAGTCGCGAGCACCAGCAGGATCTCCTTTCTGTGAGGCCCGGGGATGCGCTCCGAGGTCGCCCTGAGTGGACCGTTGTCACCAGGACAAGTCACGGGAAAGCAGCCCCTGGCCATGAAGCGGCCCTCCTGCCTTCCCGGCACGTGTCTTCCCTTGGCCTGCTCACGGCCAGAAGGCGACGGACGGTCGGTCGGTCGGTCGGTCAGTCGGTCAAACACACGCGAGGCTTTTCAGCTGTGACAAAAATCAAGCAAGCGGGAACACGATCGTCGTGTGTGTGTGCGGCTGCATGCGGTGTGCAGAGACTGGGCCTGCAGGATGGCGCTCTCCTGGCAGCACCGGGACCCTTGGGGGCGGTCGGGGGGGCCGGGGCAGGGGGAGGGCAGGTTCTGCCAAAGATGTGGCGAAGCACCTCACTCGGGCGCCTTCAAAGGGAGTCAGTCTACAGCAGAGCGCCTCTTTGATTTGATCTGATCGGTGCCCAACCTTCCTAGCAGGGAAAGGGCACTCACGGCGGTTCACAATCAGAGGTACTGTAAAAACTACGCAGTAATAAAAGAAATGCAGGGAAGCCCGGCTCCAAACGCAGCCACAACAGGAGCAAAACCACTCATGATGCGGCAGGCCTGGGCCCACACCGGAGGCCCTCCTGGGCGGCCCGTGAGGACAGTCGGAGGTCACGTCCAGCAGCAGCAGAGCCCCGGCCAGAGGCCTCGAGACACGTTGCCGGCAGCCTGGTTTGCATCCGATGGCATTTCTAAACTGCCCCACTGCCAGTACTGGGGGGCTGCTCGGCGTGGGTCCTGCTGGTGGGGTTCCGGGGCGGGGGGGCATATGGTTGGCCATGAGGGGAAGAGAGAATTCTGCACAAGGCCCCCCTGGGCTGTGACCCTATTGGGGGCTCTTGGCAGAACAGCTCGAACTTGCAGGAAGACGCGGCCAGCAGCCCTTGGTCTGGAGGGGGCTGGATGCATCCAAGCTGTGGGCAAGACTAAGGCTTGCTTGCTGCTCAGCCCACCAAGGCTATCTCAGAGCATTTTTTCAGCCGAGACGAATGAGGAGTGGCCCATGTTATTCTGGAAGGCTTGCACACAAATTCCTACTGAGCCTTACTGAGGAATTCGCAACCTTCGGCCATCTACTGACTTGGAGAGCACCTGGTGCCTTTGATGCGCCAGACACACAATCGAAGGAAACCGGTCCCTGCCAGAAGCTCCCCCTGGAAGTCCAGGCTGCATAACGCAAAGTGTCTGCAGCCTTCAGGAACAGGCAAAGCAAGCTTAGCACATATCCCCTATCAAGCGCCTCCCAAAATCAAGCTTCAAGGACACAGTATTGCTGGCCACATCATTAATTAGCACTGCTGTTCAAATAAAGCAGAGTTACTGAGGAAGAAGAGAGTGAGGGAGACAAGAAGGGGCCCCGCCAGCTTCACATAGAGCCTGGGAAAAGAATTCCAAGCGTGGAAGCGAGCCAGCCGAGGCAACGCTACGGAGCGCGCGAGCGAGCGAGCGAGCAAGGGAGGCAAGGAAGACAAAAGAAGCCGGGGAGGCCTGCAAGCGAGGTGGTCGCTGCGGCGGCCGCGACGCTGCAGGAGCCGGAGAGCCCGCCTTGCGCTGGCCGAGGCCTCGGCACTCCGCACAGGCCGAGCGGCACGGCAGGCTCCCACCTGAAGGACCAGGGCCGGGAGGTGCCTCGTGGAGGACGGCTGTGCACAGCCTGCGGGCCTTAATTGGTTTCGTCTGCAGGCGACTGATTCGCTTATTGATGACCCACGGCTCTGCCCTGCTGGCCAAGCCCCCTCCCCTCCGCGGCACAAGTAGCCAGCCTCCCCGCACCCCGGCCTGCCCGGCCCGCAACCGCGCTCCTCCCGCCGGCACTGCCCGTGGCGGGCTGGAGCCGAGACATCAGAGAGGGTGCCCCAGGCTTGCTGCTTCCGGCTAGGATAATCATAGCGACCGACCAACCTCACACGCTTGCGGGAACGATTACAGGATAATGTTTGGGAAGTGCTTTGAGCAGCCCAAAGTGCCGCATTAAAGCCAGGGAGACCAAAGGCTGCGCTAGCTTTTTAAAAAGCCGTTTGACCATCACATTGGGAGCTGGAGGGATAAAGATGGCCTTTCCTTCTAACACTGACTAGATGTTTTTGTTTATTAAATTATACTTGATCCAAATGCCACTTTCCTGAGGTTTTGTTAACATTTAAAATTTAAAATGGCTTGATTCAAAGCCACCTCCCAACCGTTTCTCCAAAGCTGAGAGTGCAGCCCAAGCAGACCCCTCCCCACCCACCCCTCTTGCTGCGGCCTGTGCCTCGCTGCGTGGGGCAAGCTGTTCTGGCCCCGGGCCTCCCCAGCTCGGGGCATGTCCGGGAACTGCCCCCCGCTTGGGCCACTGCAGAGAAGGGAGCTCTCCTCCTCCATTCACAAAACAGACGTGCGGCAGGCCAGAGGGCGCCCACTCGGCGGTCGCAGAGGCGAAGGGACGAGGTGCCCACGCGCCTCCCCTGCATCGCGCCGGCAGAGGACTGCGGTGGACGTCGCGGGGGCTGAGCAGGGGTGGGGAAGAGCGGCGAGCAGAAAAAGAGAGCACTCTGGTGCCGTTTCTCCACCCGGCTGGGCACGAGCGGGGCTCCTCCGGAAGCTTTTCCAGCGGCTTCTCCCAGCTCGGCTGCCAGCCGGTCCTCCACCCGCACGGCGCTGGGGCTGAGCTGCCTGATTTACGCCTCCACCTCGGCCTGGGACCCGGCGGGGGCCGGCTCAGCCGCACCCGCATTCACCACGTGCGTAACTCTGTCGAGAGACACACCGTTCAGCGGCATTGAGGGGCCGCGGCACAAAGGAACGTCGGTCTCCCGGTCCCCTACGGGGGGGGAAAGATTCACCGCAGATGTCCGCAAAGGCTTTTGCAGGGGGGCCACGGCGGATTCCCAGCAGATGTGGCCCTTCAGGTTGTGAGAACGGCGTCCCATGGCACGGCCGGAGCCCCTGAACGAGGCGGGCCCTCGGATCAGGACACTACAAGCACGGGGGAAACGTCTAAGGCCCCCAGGCCTCCTTATGCACCCCCTGCTTATTCACTTGCAGCTAAAATGGGCACAGTGCACAGCCCGAAAGTTCCCCTTCCACAATATGGTTTCAGCGCCAGTATTGCAAAGCGGGGGACCAAAGCATGGCTCCGTCAGCGAGCGCAAAGCTCTCATCAACGTCAGCCGTTGACCTTTGCTCACGAAGTGTGCATTTCTATGCAAACATTTATTATTATTACATGGCTTGCTTTGGGGAGGATCAAAGAGAAAACGAGGAGCGGGGAAGGGCAGGAGCAGCAGTTCCCCAGTTTTTGAGATATTGCTTTTTAAAAAAGGAGAAGAAAAAATCAAACTGCACAACCACACAAGAAGCAAGACCAGCCTGACGAATCCTCTTTTCTCTAGACTAAACAGTTTGCCCAAATCAAAGGAGAGATATATTTGTGGGTCTTATACCACAGATAGAGCAGAGAGTAAATATTTAAGAGCAGATCTTAGGGTGATCTTAATGCTAAATATTCCTGCACGTGCAACGCGATAAGGTTAAAATAAGAGCAAAATTATCGCTCGAAAGGGCGTGTTGTTTACTGAGGATTCCGGAGCCGTCTCTCGCCTCTGCCGGCCGACCACCGCGGGGCTCCACAGCGGCCTCGGCCAGGGGAAAAGGCCATGCTGGCTGCCTTGTGCTTTTCTGCCTAAGCAATGTTGTAACGCAGAGAATTGTTTCTAACAAAACAGCGAAGGATGTATATAAACTACCATTTTTTCCTGCACCCATCCTTCCTGAGCCAAAATCACACGCAAACGACAAGAACACAAGCCGTAGGAAGTGCCGTTCAAGCCGAGGCCGGCAGGGATGGGAGGGGGAATGTGGAAAGGGGATCCCCGGACCGTGTGCACCGCTGGGGCAACACCAGGAAAGAGAAAGGGGCTGTTTTGTGGGGCGGGGGGCACTTACACTATGCATTTGAAATATTGTGCTATAAATCGAGCTTCCTCTGGCATCTCCCCTCCTTCTTGTAATTGAACAAGTGTTAAGCAGGACCAGACTGACACCAGCTGTTACCGTACATGAAGCACTTCGGCCGAGCTTTCGTTCCACATTTTTGTGGAACAGTTTCCATAGTGCTCTGCTCAGCTCGGCATTCTTTGGCGGCATGTGCCTTCCCCAGTTTGCTGGGGCTTCAGCTCGGGGAAGAGCAAAAGGCACGGCCAAATGAGCCTGGAGAGGGCGCCCGGCTTGGCTGGCTCCGACGAGCAGCAGAGCCCGGGTGCAAAGCCCCGGCCTGCGGCACCGGGTGCTGCCCTGCGGCCCAGCTGAGCTTCCCCGGCTTGGCACAACCCCAGTGGATGGCCCGTGTGGCTCCCAGGCGCAAATTCCTCGGCCGAGGAACGTGCCAGCAGGCACAGGGGCGGAGAGGTGCGGCGTGCAGAGGCACCTGCTGCTCTGCCCAAAGCTCACTCCCCCTTCCGCCACGGCGCCTGCAGAGGGCTCAGCCACAGGATGGGCCGGCGAGGGGCCCCTGCTGGGCTCAGAGCGGTCTGGGCAGCCTGTGTGGGGAGCAGATGCTCCCAGACTGGTCGTCTTGCCCTGCGTCGCGCAGGCAGCGGTTTGCGGCTGCCCGTCCATGAACCGGGAGCTGCTTCCCTGACGAGTCGGGCCGATCCGTCGCTCCCGCCTCTGCAAAGGAATTAAAAACAGGCTGTCCAAGCCAGCCCGGGGTGCCGATCGAGGCTCCAAGCGACCGCCCAGAGGGGGGGAAGCACCCACTCCCAGGGAAAGGGCCAGGGGTGCTTGCAGACCCGGTTCAGGGTTCAAGGCCCTCAAAATTAGCCAGTTCAAAATTAGTAACTTCTATCAATGTGTTTGACTTGCAGCCTTAATAAGAAACAGAGGCCTCTCCCTTTTCTCTTTCCTTGCTGAGAACAGAAGGGTGGTGCAAGGAATGGAAATCTGGAAAGAATTTGGGGGTGGACTGGCCAAGCCCCCCTTTCATTTCCTTCAGATGTTTATAATCTAGCACCTTTCTGAAGACCAAAAAAAAAAAAAAGTTGGGGGCACATTTCCCCCTCCTTTGACTGAGCAGTGACATAGGGGGTATTAAAAACTGATCAATGCAATTTTCCCCCTCAGAAGTATTTGCACATCTGTGGAATAATATAATTTAGGGGTGGGGGAAACAATCTTTTATATGGCATTCATGATTCTAGCTCAATCTGGAGAATTATTCAAATCGCAAATTAAGTGTTCAAGAGCCCCAGCTGTTGGGGCGGCAGCTGGTGCTGCGAACGCCTCCAGATCTGCGAAAGGCAAGCCGGGGAGCCTGCTCGGGCGCGAGGGGGTCCCCTTCCAGGGCAGGTTGCATTTCTGCACAGCTTTATGATCAGCTGCACTTAGTTTTGCCTTGATTCCCCCCCCCCC
>NW_025335550.1:12404934-12407692 GCF_004798865.1 Varanus komodoensis | reverse complement strand
GTCCCCAAGGGGGGGGGGGGCCCCCCCTCCGCGGGGGGGTTTTTTTTCTCCAATTTTTTTTTTTCGGGCCCTTTTTTTTTTCCTTTTTTCCCCCCCCCCCCCAGTGGCTGGGTATGTTTTATCTTAGTGTAAAAAAAAAAGGGGGGGGAGAGGAATGCATGCCCAAGGAAAGCGCTCCATAAATTATATTGCATTTTATTATCTCAGGGCTTTGAGGGGGGGAAATTGGCTCTTAAGGAAGGTTAAAAAACCTTTAAAGTGAATTCTCCTGTTTGGCTGAAATTACTTTTGATTTAATATGATCCATCTGTAATCAGTACTGGGCACGCTGCTCGCCTCCCCAATCTCCACCCCGGCTCGGTTTGCCTTCCTGCCCCAGCAAAAGCCAAAGGCTGGAGGATTTATTTTATTTTTAAATTATTATTATTCTAATTGCTATCACTATTATTATAGTTACGATAGATAGAATAAAACGACGGCACGCAGAGAAGAGGTTGCTCCTCTGCAAACAGATCAGACACGCCCGTTGTTTTTCCCTGGCTGGTACTGTCTTTGCTCGAGGAAGCAGGAGCCGCCATGGCTCAGAAACACACAAATATTTCTGCGCTGGTGGGATAGAAGCGAAGGCACTGCTCATGCAACCGTTCCCGCCACAGAGAGGTTGTCTGGTTTTTCCTCGCCTCACGCCACAGACTGCCAAATTTAGAAAGGCAGGCTGCCCTGCCGTTGCTGGTTCTTCGCACAGATACAGTGCAGGGGAAGCCGTCCCTTCAGCTCTGCCCTTGAAGGGACGGGTCCAGCCAGCACACTTCTGGCCGCCCTTTGGAAGGCTAGGACTCATCTCCCAACAATGCTGGTGCAATCGCCTGTTTTGAAAAGAAGGTAGGAAAACTCTAGTTCTGCAAATGCGCACTGCAATGAAATGGATAGCCCCTCGACATGCAAAAGGGAAACATCTGTAGATAAAGGACGGGGGCGGCTGTTTTTTGAAAAAGGCAAAATAAGGGGAAAGATACTGTTCCGGCGGCGGGTTCAGACAAACGGACTTTAATAACACTTAGCAGAATGATTCGCATTAATGAGCTCAGAAGGCACTTCATATGCCTCCATCCATCATGCCGAGGAGAAAATGAACCCTTCCGCAGCATCAGGAATTATTCCAGATCTTGTCAGTAATTCGCACCTTCTCTGCAGCGTCCTTACACAAGCGAGTGTGCATGAGCTGCTGACCATTAATCTAAGGACGCCCCACGCCCCACGCTGAGGACATATCGACTGTTTCAGGGAGAAATCTCACGTATGAATCTACTCCAGACTAAAGCGAGAGACAGACAGATATAAACAGAGCGGGCGATTTGTCACATTTGAAGCGGCAACATAAAAATAATACTCCGATGGACTGAGGTCCATGGAAAAATAAAGCTGGTTTGGACTTGCAGCATTAATATCTGAGGCACTTAATTGTCCTTGATGAGCCCGTTGGCAGTCCAATTTGCAAAGATTTGGGGAATTATGAGCCGACTAATCTGAGTTTGGGTTTCTGTGAACTGTATTTCAGGTGCTTCACTCATACTTAAAGAAAAGTGGGTTTTTAAAACAATGTTTTCTTGAAATTAAACCCTCTGCTGGCAAAAATACTAAAAACTTAAATGCAAACTCTAGATTCTAGAATTAGAAAAGTCTGTAATATGTACAGCTGCCCACTGCTGCTGTCTTCTTAAAAATGCGATCGGCGTATGTGCCACGCTGCCCTCCACCCACATACATGCAAGATCAAAGCTGGCTGGGTGTCCGTCATGAGGATTCACCGGTTGCCCACCAGGCCAAAGCAGGGGCTGCCCAACCAAGAGCCCAAGCCCACTCCGGCCACCGCAAGCCAACAAGGTGCTGCGGACCAACGCTTGGAAAGGGTTCTGGAGCCCTGCTGTTCTGGCTGCAGATTTTGCTTGAACTGAAACAGAAACTGCCAGACCGCCTCTTGTTTGCAAGAGGAAATGTCCATATGGCTACATTCTAATTTGTTTTAAATATGGTTTTAAATTTTCTATTGCAAACTTTTTGCGATGTTTTAATATGGTGCATTTTATTGTATTTTAATGTGCTGCTGTGAAGTGCCCAGAGAGCTTCGGCTGTTGGGTGACACAGAAAACACAGGCATGAATAAGTATTTCCCCCAGCACAATGCTGCGAGTCCTTCACTGCGCGAAGACGCTTCCGCTTCTCATGCATCGGGGACCATTTCTGGCGCGGGGCGCACGCTCGGCAGTGGGAACCTGCCCTTTCCGTGGCCAAAGGCGAGACTCCGCGGGGCGCACTCTGGGGCAGCCCCAGCCCGCGACAGCTTCCGACGAGCTCTTCCACACGGGAGGCCCGGGGCGGGCGGCGGGCCTGGAGGGCGCCTTGCCCCGGGGCCCACGCTCGGGCGCAGCGATCGCGCCCCCCAGAAGGGCGGCCCCGCTCCGGGCGCGCTTTTGTCCGGCCGGGCCATCTCCGCGCGGCGGCGGCCGGGTTCCCAAAGCAGCGCCCACGCAGCGCCGGCCCGACAGGACGGGTCCGACGGGGCCGCGGAAAGGAGCCGCGCCCGGCGCCGGCAGGACGCTTCCCCGCGGGGCTTCTGCCACGGGAGCCGCGCGCACGGGCGAGCGGCGGAGCGGGCCGGAGGGGCTCCCGCCGGCGATCGGAAGAGCACACGTCTGCGCGGCTCCAGGCTCCCTGCGCGGCCCGGACTACATTCTAATTTGTTTTAAATATGGTTTTA
>NW_025335550.1:12386939-12404834 GCF_004798865.1 Varanus komodoensis | reverse complement strand
CGCGAGCCGCGCCTGCCCCCTCGCGGGCTCCGCCGCTTCCTCCGCTGCCCCTTGGCATGCAAACGAGCCGGCCGAGTAAACAAACAAACCGGCGCCGCCGCCGCCGCCGCGGGGGGGGAGGGGGGAGGGGCGCGGGCACGTGGCGGCGGCCCGCCCATCTGCATATTCACGCCGCCCGCCCGCCCGCCGCCCGCTCGCCGCCCGCTCACCTACCTCCGCGGTGCCGCTGCGGCTGCTGCCGGCGTGGCGTGGCGTGGCGTGGCGTGGCGTGGCGGCGGCGGCGGGAGCGGGAGCGGCGGCTCTTAAGCCGAGCCCCCGCCGCCGCCGCCCAGGAGAAAGCGGGAGAGCCGTCCTGCGGGGATGGCGGCGGCCGCCCCTCGGAGGCGGAGGGCGCCCGGCCTGCGGAGGGCGCGAGCCGCCCCGCCCCTCCCCGCCGGCCCAGCATCCCCGGCCGGCGCGGGCGGGAGGCGAGGCAGCCTGGCCCGGGTTGCGCGGGGGGGGGAGGCGGGCCCCCGCCCCGGGGGACGGAGGCCGGCCGGCCCGAGCGGGAGGCCAAGGGCAAAAAGACCCTGCGCTGCACCGGCCCATGGCTCTCCCGCAGCGAAGAGGCGGGTCACACTCCAATCAAGCGGCAGGTGTTAATTTGGGCCTCTCCAAATTAAAGGGCCAGTCCTGAAGGGCTGTGCAAAGGGTGCCTCTGCGGGGGGGGGGGGGGGGGGGGGCGTTTGGATGCAGCCCTCCCCCCTCTCCAGATGGGCTCACGGCCACCTCTGGACCAGCCCATGTGGCCACCGAGTTGTGGGTGCCCCTTCCTCTCCTGGCAGCCTTCGGTGCCAGGGTGGGCCAGCGGGAGCGTGTGCGGCTCCAGCGTGGGCAGGTGGGCAGGGCTCCCCTGCTCAGAGCAGCGGCCGACCCCAAGTGCCCCCAGCACCTCTGCCCAGCGCCGGAGGGTGCCTGGGTAGCCCTCGCGAGAGCAGGCAAGTCCTGGCAAGCCCCCAGACCTTTGGATCCTGCCCCGTACCACCCTACGAAGAGGGAAAGCCGGCCCTGTCGTGGCAGAGGGTCCTGGGTCAGCCCGCGTGGGCTGGGCTGCTGGCCAAAGCACTGCCACGAAGTCTGGGAGAGGGTGAGCGGGTGCAGAGTGCCCGGGAATGCCAGTCGCCCCTGGGCTGGAGAACCCGCCCCCCCCACCACCACCTTGGTATTCTGCTGCAGACAGAGGGCCGAGTGCCCAGGATGGGCCAAGGCCCCATGTTGCTCCGTCGGTGGCCGGGCACGTGCGTCTCCGTCGGAGAAGCCGGGAAGCCCTCGCATGCCCCAGAGAGCCACAGGAGGGGGCGAGCCTCGGGGGGAGGCCGCGGCCCCCCGCCCGCAGCTCAGCTCGTGCACTGCAGCGCCCCTTGGCCCCACGCAGGCCCCTCGGACCGGCCCCGCGTCCCCCTTGGCAAGCAGAGCAGCCGCGCGGTGTCCGCGCCGAGCAATGTTGGAACAGGCACTCTGGAGACGCAATTACGGCCACGCTAATGAGCTCTCCCCACTCTAATGAGGCGTCACGACCGAGACAGGGAAATGCCGCTGGCGGGCACCGCTTCCCGTGTCAGCTCGCCCGGGAAGGCGGACGGCGAGGCGGTGATCCTGCGCCTGCCCGGCCCGGCCCCTGCTTCTCACCGCCCACGGAAGCGGGCTGGGGCGGGGGTGGCCCTCGCGCTCCTGAGGCCTGGGCCATCGTGGGGCTTGGGGGAGGACTCGGACTGCAAGCGCTGGGTAGCGGCTGCCAGGCGTAGCCGTGGGTCCTCCCCACGAGGGCCCCGCCAGCCTGCTCTGGCCGCTCTGGCTACCGGGCCTCCCTGTGGAGCAGGGCTGGGGATGCTCCCCGTCCCGCAGCCAAAGCCACGGGCACTTCCGGGGTGTGCAGAGTCCCAGGCTGGGGCAGGAGGGCAACGCTGCCTGTGCTGGTGGGGCAGCCGCCGGCAGGAGCCAGGTGTGGGGGGCAGCTCAGCCTTCTGGAATATGGGGACAACAGCCCTCCAGCCACCCAGGGACTGGGGATGAGGGAGAGGCTGGGCTGGGCTGGGCTGGGCTGGGGGATGGTGGCCCTCCACAAGCCCTGGAGGGCTGGATCTGAAGCCCACCCAGGCTGGGGTTCACAACTCTGCCCCTCGGCGTGAGTGCAAGGCTGAGGAGGGTCTCCAAATGCAGCAGACCCCCCCCCCCCCGGAGGAAGAGCCATTGGGAAGAGACGAGACCAGAGCCAAGGGAGCCTTCCAGTCCAGCCTCCTGCGGCCCCCGTGGCAGCCCAGTGCCCAGGGGGAGCCTGCCCACAGGACTGGAGCGCAAGCCAAGGGCGGTGCTGGCCCACTTCGGCCGGCCACCCCGGGGAACACGAAGCGGCCACGGGTGCCCACCGCCATATTTTTGCCAGCAGATGAGGGCTTTGATTCAGGCCCTTCTTTATGAAAATGGCCACCAGATTTGTTTTCTGCAAAATAAAACGTGTTTTCATTCAAAATGCCTCTTGCAAGCAAGGGACAGAACGCCTTCCAAACCAACGTCAAGTGGGGAGAGCCAGAAACAGGAAGCAATACCTTCTGCCGGGCTCAGCTTCGTTGTATAATGCAGTTTCCTTAGTGAGCTTCCCCGCCACGGAGCCCAGGCCGTCCTCGCGAGGGCAGGGCTCGGTCTGGCGGGACCTCGCGCCCCACGCCAGCGCCTGTCGCTGCTTCTCCGGGGCCACTGGAGAAGTGGGTGAAAGTACGGGTGCAGCTTGACGTGGCCCCTGCGATGCTGGCGGAGGGACGACATTTTGTTCTCTCCGCCCCCAGGGTACGGATTGCGCGTGGAGGGGGGAGCCAAACTAGGTGAGGAAGAACACGAGGCCTGTGTTCGAGAGCATCCTTCCTCTGCCAATGTGGCCCTGGGGAGGATGGGCACTGGAGTCCAGCACATGGAAGGGACGCCAGCCAAGGAAGGCTGTTTGGGGGAGCAGGTGCAGGTCCGGGAGGAGCATCCCCGTGGCCCTCGTGGCTGGGCGGAGCGGCACGTGCGTTGAGGCGAGGAGCAGTGGGCTGCTCGGGTGGGCTGCCTGCGGGGTCCTTTGGGGTGGGGGCTTCATCGCCATCTTGTTCCGAGCTCCGCCAAGCCAAGAGTGGACGGGCATCCAGAACAGAAGATGCAGGAAGCCTCACGTCAGTCCGTCGTTCTGGGGCGAATCCTGTGCCCAGATGCACCGCTTGGGAGCGCGACGGCAGTGAGAGCACGGCGCTTGCCACCCCTGACCGGTGGGCCCCCAAGAGGCGGGCAGCCGAGGGGCTCACAGGCGCCCGCCCTTCACTCCTGCCCGCCCCCAGCCGTCTCCCTACCACCGGCTCCGGTGCTTTCCTCTCGCCCTTGCCCTGCTTGCCCCGAACGGCGGCCATCTCCGCAGCGCAGCTCACTCCCCACGGCTGGGCTGGGGCGAGCGCCTCCCGGGCTGCCCGGCTCGACTGACCCCGCCGGAGGCAGTGCCCCGCCAGTGCCCAGCGGGAGCCCTTTCGCAGCAAGGGGGCCGTGGCGGCATTCGCTGCCCCCGGCCGGGGTGCAAAGCGCGAGCAAGCAGAGGGCACGGGCCAGAGAGCCTCGCCTTGCGGCTGGTTTAGCAGGGATGGCACCTGGATCATTTATCTGGAAATATTCCCCTTGAACCGGGCGGAGGGTGATGGAGGAAGAAATAATTGAGATGGGGAAAAGGAGGCCTTTAAGAACAGATTTTACTGTCCCAGGGAGAGCGTGACAGCAACAATTTACAATTTTCTGCCATCCAATTCCCCCAGCCCCGTCCCCCCGCCCCCTCCCCCCAGGACTGCGTGCGCCTCGCTCCGCAGCAGGCCTCTCGCACACCCATCCTCCATTTCCTGAGCCCTCCTCATCACGCTAGTTCGTGCCTAATATAAAATGGTGGAGCGCGAGAAGTGGGGAAGGGGGAAGCGAGGGGAGCGGGAACGGCGTGGTGGGGGGCGGCGGGCGGGCGGGCGGGCGAGGGGAGGCGAGGCGAGGCGAGGCAGGCACGCCGCTGTCAGTGCTCCGCTCTGGCATTTGCCTATTTAAATTCAATCACGCAGCCCTCGCCGGGCGGAGAAATGGATGCCCCCGTTCTATGAATTTCTGATCACGCGACTGATAGGTTATGAGAGGGGACGTGATCCCACCGAGGGAGCCCTCCTCTCCCCGCAAGGGCAACAGCTGCCCTTCAGAGGCGGCTCTCGGCTTTGCCCTTTGTATAATTTCTCCCCTTTCCCTTTCCTTCAGAGTCCGAGTAAGCCCCCTTTTATGAGGATAAATGCGTCCCGAGGACGGCCCGGCCCGGCTCTGCGCCTGTGCGGGAACATTCTTGCTTCTCGCAAGTCTCATTAGGATTCCTTCCTTCGCCGGCTCATTTTGTACCAACACGGCGATCTGAAAAGAAAGTGAATGCCGCCGCGGAGGTGTCTGCGGGGACCCAAGACGCTCCTACCTGGTGGGGGTTCCTTCCTCGCCATCTTTTCTTCCCCTCCGCATGCATGTTTACAGAGCAAGAGGAAACGCCCCCCCACCGCAACATGCCTCGTCCCGCACCCGTCGAACGCGCCTCTTGCCCGTCGCCATCACTGTTCCCCCGCTTGCCTATCACTACTATTAATTATATCAAGGCCATCAATTACGACGCCTCGGGTGCGTCAAGGTTTTCGTGACCCAGATCCACTGAAAATGTCAGTTCAAAACTATTCCTGGCACTCCAGTCTCATTTTTTAGAAGTTAAGCCCCAATGACGTTAATTGCCGTTTCTTCTCCTCTTAAAGGAAAGATGCAGGGTTGGGGGCAACGTCAGATCTGCATGTGGAGACCAGGATGCCCTCGGTCCTGGAGCAAATCCTGGAGGGAAATCACGCCTCCTCTCAGCTGGTGGGCAGAACAAGGGGGTCCCGGGACAGGGACCACTTCTGGATCGAAGGAGGTGCCCAGCCCGGCAGGGGCTTCCTGAAACCATCCCCAGAGGGACGCCACACGGGCAGCACTCTGATGCGCAGCCTTTCCTGCCACACGGGAACGCTTTTGATTTCAGCTCCGCACGGTCTGAGCGACGGCGGACCATCATCTGGGGCTTGGCCTGAGCTCGGCTTCGGAAGAGCTGCTGAGGACGGGGAGAAGGCAAAGGGGAAAGGAGGGCCTTCCACTAGGACCGTGCAGGGCGAAGGTGCGCCTGCTTCCGCTGCCTCCGTGCAAACGTGCCGAAGGGCCCGGCTCCGGCTCGTGCCGGCGTGGGAGCACACGCTACCTGGGACCCCACGGCAGTGTCGGCTTCCCGGCTTTCTCCAGCGACGGTTTATTCGTTGCCAGAGAAGCCGAACTCTGGGACGCCCAGCAGCTCACCAGCACGCCTGGCGGGTCGCTGTGGCCCCAGGGGAACGCGCCATGTTTACGCCTGGCAAAGGAAAGCGTCGGAAGGTCCCCATCCGCCCGTTCGTCTGGGGACGGACCGTCACTCCCGCTTGCCCCCCCCCGCGCCCGCCCCCCAGGCGGTGGTCCTGCAGCAGCTGCTCATCATCCGCGCTGCACCCTGGCCGTGCGACGAATATTTCCTCTTACCCCTTGACAGAATTTTATTTCCAAGACGTCCATCTCATAATCCAGGGGAAGCAAATAACTAATAAAGGTCCCCATTTTCTCCTTCTGGAAACAGTTTCCGTAAAAGAGTCGCAAAACACTTGCATTTCGTTTTGAGGGGGGTAATTGATCATTTAATTTTCAAGATGAGCGCTTGCGTGGAGGAGCCGGCCAGGGCCGCTTTCCGGAGGTCTCTGTGCAAATGCTGCCACCAAGCCGCCCAGGCGGGAACTGCACGGCTACCCAAGGCTCGCCGGGGATCCGGGCGCACCTGGCGGGCAGGAAGCCCCACACCCCGTGGCTCCCCCGGGCGGGCCCTGGCCGTGCGGCCGTCCCCACAGCAGGCCCCGAGCCCGATCGCCCCTGGCCACTGCTGGGCCCGGGCAGCCGGCCTGCAGGCCCCGGAGTAGCGGCTGCTTGCGTCCGGTCAGGGCGGCGTGAGCGATGGCTCATTCTGCGTTCCCTGGACCTCGCCAGAGCTGCTCTGCAGGGGTTTTCTGGCAAGACCCCCCCTCCGAGGCCTGGACAAGGAGGTGATGGGATCTCTCAGGCTCTCCCCGCCCCCGCCCCCCGGCCAGTCACCCGCATGCCTCACACTCTGCGGGTCCCCCGGTGGCTCCCCTCGGGTCCAAACGGCAGGTTTCATCCTGATTTGAAGAGATGGTTCTAGGACACGTGGACAGAGAATCTTTTCTTCGGGTGTGGCTTGTACAGAGCTCAGTCCAGCACAGCCCGGGTTCCGTGTTTGCCAAGGAAACACCTCCCACAGCCCCAAGCAGGGGCCCATGCGCCCCCCCACCTGCCCCGGTGAGGACTTGTGGCCCCCCAGCTGAATATGCATGAGGAGAAGCAGGCCAGCCCTCTGAAATCCAAGCGCCCCGCCCTGCCTGCTCCATAAATCCCGCCAGCCCCCCACTATTGGGCAGGGAATTAAAACTAATCTAACAGCCCCCAACCCAAGCACAGAGTGGATTAAAATGCAAAATGTACAGGAGCACCTGATGCTAAACAGCAAACACTTTAGTCGCAGAAATCATTTTTATCTTCTCGTGTTTGCTAAGTAGATACTATTAGACTTGATGTGTGTATTAGCACAAGCAGGGAAGGAACAGCTCCAAGAAGACCTGAACACTCGGTGGCGTGAGGATCGCTCTCCGGCAGCAGCGGCAGCAGCTCCCGCCCAAGGCGGCCTGAATAGAGGCCCACTGCTTCTACTCCGCCTAGCTGCACTTGCTTTTCTTGAACCCGGTACCATGTGCCCCACGGGACCCTGGCAAAGGAAGCAGACCGGCTTCAGAAGAGCCCAGTCCAAAGCATGGGACCAGCGCTTGGGATTAGAGTATTTGGGTGCTCCAGGAAAGCTTAATTGTTCTGTGAGTCACGCGCACCAGACGACCTCTGACTTGGCCGCTCGACGAAGACCCTTTTCTTCTAGGAGGCTGTGGAGGAGGTCCAGCTGACCAAGCGAAGCACTGGGGCCCGTGGCCCGTGGCGTGGCAAGGGGAGGCTTCAGGCCTGTCCTGCGTTCCCACAGATCCTGCCACAGAGTTCCCGGAAGAACGGGTCGATGGCAGCGCAGGAACGCCTCTCCGCTTCTGCCTGCAGGCCTTTCACGGAGGATTTTGCACTGCTTTCTCTGGAGGCAGGCGAGGGGCTGCGGACCTCTCGAAATCTCTCAGCAGTGGAAACCGGGAGCTGAAGCCATGTGTGGCCCTTTGGCCCAACCCTGCCCTGCCCTCTTGTGCTTTCGGTCCCGCTGAGCCTCACAGTGCGGCTGCGGAGCACCTCCAGCCCTGGGCTGCGTCCTCTGCTGAAAGAGTGCGAGCGACCGGCTTAAGGAGGGGTGCCTGGACGCGAGAGGCGTCCCTCAGGCCCGGGCCCCTCATTACGGGAGAGGAGGCCTCGTGGACCCCCCTCATGGCCCTGGAGGTGCGGCGGAAGAGGGCCGCAGGTCAACTGGACGGAGCAAAGTTGGTGGCTTCCTGGCCCAGATGAGCAGCCGTGCTTGGGGGGCAGGGGAGCTGGGGGGCTCCATCAAAAGGGGGGGCATCTGAGGGCCGCCCTCCCCAGGGCGGGCCGGCAGCCTCTGGCCCCTCTTCTCCCCGCACTGTCAAGAAACTGAGCTGAGATGGGGGTGTGGATTCCACGCTGCCGTGCCGTTCGGAGAGGAGAGAGGCAGGGAGAGGTCCCGGGGATTAATTCTTATCTCCTTGGGCACTGGGTCAAGGCAAGCCGGAATCGCCACTCCGCAGATAATCCACCTTGGTTACTCGCAATCACACTAAGGTCTGCAGTCTGCAGCAGGACTACTAACGTCTCGGGAAGAAATTACAGTGCAAGGCTTGACTGTGGAAGAGACTGACACAGAAAACTGGCTGGGAAAAACCATCCTTGGAAGTTTCTACACCTCGCTGTGCATCAAAGCTTTCTCTACCCAGGTGTCAGCAGCTGAGCAAAGATTTCAAAAAGAAGAAGTCACCAGCATTTGCTGTGCTCCAGCTCTCCCTTCAAACAAAGCAGCCGGCATTCTGCTCGGCTCGGCCTGGATGAGGCACCCTGGGCAGAAACGCTGACAGGAGCAGCAGCGGCCAAAACGGCGAGGCCGGCCCAGCCTGAAAAGCCGCCTCCAGAATGGCCAAACCATGGCGCTCCTCTCCTCTCCTCTCCTCTCCTCTCCTCTCCTCTCCTCTCCTCTCCTCTCCTCCAGTGATGGATAACAGGGCAGGAGATTTGGCTTGCTTTGATTAATTTCGGAGTATTGCTGAGAAGCTGCATAATCCCCCTAAAGGGACAGGGGCAGATGGCCGGCGATAAAAGGAGCTCGTAAGGAAGGAAAGGCTTCCCCTCGATGGACACTGTTTGCATTGGGCCACGAAGAAGAGTTGGCCCCTGCACTTACTCATCTTATGGGAGTTTGAGGGGTGCAGAGGAAAAGCTTCCTCATGGATAGAGGGGAGGGGAGAGGGAACCATCCCTTCCCCCCAGCTCGCAGCCGCTTTTTATTTATACAAGCTCTGAATATGGAGGAGGCTGTAATGCATGATGGTGCCTGGACAGACAAGAATGGAAAATGATGGGTGAGGACGGGAAAGAGTTCCCTTATTAAAGCATCAGAATCCTTCTCTAAATATCAATGGGGCATCTTATCCTCGCCTGCCTGCCTGATATTTAAAAAATCGCATGCACCCAGAACCCCGAGTTTCGTTCTGCCACCCTGGGCAGCAGTTCTAAAAGTCCAGGAATCTCTCCCAGCAAAGGGGCTTCTTCGCATACAGAACAGCAGCCCTGAGTTCTCCTACTTCTGCGTCCAAAAGGAGCCCCTGGAGAGCTCCTTTGCAAGCCAGACGAAAAGGGAAGCATGGTCCACGGCATCCCGGATTGCCACCTAACTCAGCGATGGCGAACCTCTTAGAGACCCAGTGTCCAAACAGCAACCCGAAACCCACTTACTCAGCGCAAAGTGCCAACACTACCATAAAACCTGAGAACTGAGGTTTTAGGTTAGAAAAAGCAACTCTTGGCCAGTTCAAGGTATATATATCCTTGGCAGCACACTGACCGGCTGTGCGAAAGCTTGGACGAGTCGCGGCTCGTGACATCATTGCCTGGCGCCGATACTCCTTTCCGAGCATGCGCACGGCCCCCATGTGCGCTGTCATCCGATGCTCGGCTGCTGGGGCGACTTGGCTCGCGGGCCGGCAGAGAGGGCTCTGGGTGCCCACTGTGGCCCGTGTGCCGTAGGTTCGGCACCACTGCCCTAGCTCCACCTTAGAGGGGGTTCCAGCAGTCTTGGGGGCACATTTTTGAGGACGCTGGCTCCACCCCGTTTTCTGCCCTGACCGCAGAGAGAGTGTGCGGCTTCCCAGCAGCCACGACTCCCCAGACCGCTTGGCACGTGCGCTGGAGGGGACGCAGCCGCAGCGCCCACCCATGGGCCTCACACTGCAGTCGCCGCTGCATTCCAGGGAGGCACATGGGCTCGCCGCAACCGGCCCTCACCGACTCGCACTCTCCAGCCCCGTAGTCGCACTGGGCTGGCAGAGGCCGCCCTGGATGGCAAGCCCGCCAGGGCTCCGGGGACGAGGCCTCTGCCGTCTCGGATCGGTCCCCCAGCGGATCGCCACGGGCCCTGGCCTGCCTGTCGCGGGATCGCAGCAGAGCAGAGATGCGAGGGGCCACGAGGCCACCACACCCAGCCCCTGCTCAGTGCAGGGCGCCATGGAGGCACGCCGGCAGCCCCTGCGTGCACGGGGAGCACTCCTGGGCTCCCAGGGCCCGGCCGCCGGTCGGTTGCTGCGGTCCACTTGGGATGGCGCTCGCTGCAACACCGTTCCACATTTTAGCGTGCCATGAAGAATGACCTGGAACAAAGGGAGATCAGGACAGAAAGGTTTGCCAGCCGGGAGGGAGGAAGTGGCCAACACGTGCCGTTCCCATGTGTGTGTGGGGGGGTTTCGGCCCCCGGGGAACAGAGCCTCGGCGGGCGGGAGAGACCAGCGTGCAGGCCCCCGCAGCGGGGCTGGGGGCCAGCCAGTTGCGGTTGGTGCCGCAGAGGCAGGCGGAGCGTGGCGAGGCTGGGGGCCCTTCTGCTGGCCTGGCTCTCTCCGGAAGCACAAGACTGAGGGCCGCCCCGAGGACGGGGCCATCAGGGGCTGGGAAACGAGCGGAGCAGCGCGAGAAGGATCTCTTCTCCGCCGCATGAATCACGGGCAAACTCTTCGCGGCCCTCGCACACTTGTTAAGAGGGCGGCTCATCCAGTGCCACCCTTGGCTGGGAAATCCGGAGAATTTATTCCCCCCAACTATTGCCACTTCTCCGAAGAGGCATAAACTACACCAAAGCCGCTCTAAGTGCAGAAAAACAAGCCCATAATTACAGAATTATGCAGATACGCGGCCGTTCTTCTTTCGTGTTCGCCTTTATATCTTTAAAACGCGCCAGGACGGGGCGCTGTGAGGAGGAGAAGGCAAGCGCACGTGGGTAATTTAATACCAAATTACAGCCATATTGAAAAGTTTACATGAAGCCGAGAGCAGGCAGAGGTCAGGGTTTTCAGCAGGACTGTCTTTAATTGTGGCCATCCGTTTTAGCCATCCAGATCTGGGGATCAAAGACAGATGTGACGTGTTTCCTCGGCCCCGAATGGCGAAAACAGCAGCTGCAGCTGGCACCGCTCACACCCCAGCGCCGTAACCTGCAAGCGAGTCTCGCAGCACCGGCCTGCTGCTCCCGGGGCGCTTTAATGGCAGCCGACGGGGAGGCGTCGAAGGCAGCGGCCGCTCCTTGCGGGATGCGAGGCGTTTCCTGGGACGCGGCCCCATCCGCGTCCTCGGCAGGGAAGCCAAAGGGCAAGCCCGCGAGCCGCGGGGTCCTCCCTCCGGCTCTGGGGCGCCCCCCACCATGGGGGAGAAGCAGCCGGCCTGCTAGGCCCCCGGAGGGACTCTGCATGCCAAGCCTGCTCCTCCGGGCCGGCCCCCGGGAGGGGGAACAGAAGCGGCCGGGAGAGGACGGGGCTCCGTCCAGCCTCTGCCCGCCAGGGGCTTCTGGCTCGGGAGCTGGCGGGGAGAGCCCGCCATTTCCACCCTGCCGGCTGCGAAATGACAAACGCATTTGGACTCCCATTAACCCCCTCCTGTAAGTGATTCCAGGTCCCCCCTCTCCGGAAAGGGGAGGCCAGGAGATCTGCTGGGAATTCCTCCGGAGTGGCTGGAGACGAGGCGCAGGCGCGGAAAGAGGAGGACCCTCGGCCGGGGGCCCTTTCTTCGGCAAGCCACGCTTCCACACAGGCAGCCCCCTGCGCCCCTGGTCTTCTCCTAGGAGAACTGGCCCTCTGGAATCTCGGTCCAGCGCCTGAACCCCGAGAGCGCTTTTTTGAAAAACCCAACTTCCAGCCTGCAAGGGCTGGGGCGCAGTCCATCAGCAGATTTGTCCTCCGAGCCCTCATGGACGTGGCCGATTGGAAAACAGACCGGAGAGGCAGTGCGGACTGGTTGGGGTGTAGCAACACTTGTCCGTTTGTTTCACGCCGCTTCCGGGCGCTGCCAGTTCATCCCTGCTTTGCTTTGGAACAGAAGGAAGCACAGCTAAAATGCGCTTCAAAGCCACAAGCAAGCTGGGTCGCTGCAGAGGTCTGGCTCAGATAAACCCGACAGCCGGCAGGCATAGCCGGAGGAGCAAAGGCGCGCCCAGGGTCGCCGCCTCCAGGCTCGGTGCGGGCTCCTTCGCACACACCTTGAAACCAGGCGCGTCGCCTCCTGCCTGCCTTCGGCTCCATCGCGCCCTCCCTGGGGCTGCACAGACTCCGGAGGCTTCAGCCGCGCCCAAGGGCCGAAGTGGCCGCGGGGCACGGGGAGGCCCTGGGCGGGCGGGGCAGCATGAGGGGAGCAGGAACCAGGCGCGCCCCGAGAGCCTTGTGGGTGGAGGTGACACTGAGGTGGGGCTGCCGGCCGGGCGCTCCCAGAGCCTCCTCCGCGGGCGAGGGGCCTCCGCGTCACCGGCTGGGAGGAGGGGGCACGTCTCCTGCCGCAAGTGGCAGGCGAGGTCCTGGCCACGCACTGGGATGCCCCTTTCCCCGCGGTCTCCGCACAACCCCAAGTCCTCTGCCCTGGTCGGTCAGTCGCCGGGGAAGCCGACCCAGGGCCCATCGGCTGCCAGGCGCAGGGGCGGCGGGGGTGGTCCAGCGGGTATCGCTCAGCACCGCCTTGCCCGGAACCGCATGTGCCCCACTGAGGCCGCGTCTTCCGGTTTGGGGGTCCTTCTGGGCATCTGCCACCCCCTTCAGTGTCAAGCGCCCCGTTGGCTTGGCCACGCCGCTCTCGCGCCCTGGGCAAAGCACGGAATCCACTGCGCAGGCCATCCTCTGGGCTTGGCGTGGCCACCCTGACCCCCCCCCCGGCCACATCTGCTGGGGAAGCCTTTGGCCACGCCCCCCCCCCCCCCCGGCTGGATTTGGCCCAACAGGAAAGGAACGTTATCAAGCCACAGGGTCCAGGGCGACTTTCTCTGCAAAAACCGCCTCGGCCTCCCAAATTAAATTTTTCGGCAATATTCATTGCCCCTTTTGAAGAACAGCAAGCTGTGGCATCGTGCGCTCCGTTATTTATTACCTGCCTTGCGGTTTGCACAAATATGATTTTGTTATTCCACACTGTCAAAAGAAAAAGCACATCTGGTTCTGGTTGACAAAATTATGACAAAATTCACTGTATCCTAAAAAGCTGGTGGAAACGTTTGCAGACGAGCCCCGAGCCTGGTGGGGGAGGCGGCGATTGAATTTCAGCAAAGAGTGCCAGGCGCTTCTCCTCTCCTCTCCTCCCCACCCCCTTGGGCTCGGCCTCGTCCCAGCGAGATGCTGTGTCCCGGCCGGGCAGGTACTCCTGCGAGAGGCATCTGCTTCCCCTTAGTGGCCGCCCACCCGCCCTTCCCTCCCCGCGCCCCCTTGGCTGCTGCAGCCCCCGCAGCACTGCCCCTCCCTCCGCCCGAGGGGCGCAGCCGAGCCCACGTCCACGCGGCAACACGAGTCGCGTGAGGACGCCGCATGGTTCCCCGAGCAATCCCAGCCCGGCTGAAAGCGGCCCTCCACCCTCCCTTCCCGAGCAGATCACCGACCGACCGGAGCGCCGCCGGAGCCCCAGATCTGCCTATAAACCCGCGCCCATTGCCAGTCAGACACGCCACACCGACGGAAACTCTGGGGTCATTTCTATGGCAGCCAGCGCACAAACGGTTGCTTTAAATCCCAGCACACGTTCATTCCAAATCCCCCTCCAGCCCCCGCGGCTTCGGCGAGTACTTCAGCAAAGAGCAAGGAACAACGCTCCTCTGGGCAGGGAGACGGGCTCACCGCCCGATTACAGCCAGCCCATCTCTGCGAGCCGCCCACCAGGCAAGCCTCAGCGGGCACAGTGCAGGGGCCCAGCCGCCTTGCCCTGCCTTCTCGCGCAGCCCTCCCTCTGGCACCCACCGCTCCTGCCAAGGCGTCCCGCAACCACCGCTTGGCCTTAAGTCGGGCGGAAAACTGGGCCAAGGCGGCGCGAGGGCCGCTCTGGAGGGACATCTGGAAAGGGCCGTCTGCGCACGCTGGTAGCGCTTCCTGTCTTGGCCCGAGCGGCAATTCCTCCAATATGGATCCCATTCTCTTCTAACGGGAAGCACATGGGGATGATGCTCCAGGCACGGCCAGGAACGGCTCCGTTTTCTCTCCAAGAGGATCCGTGACCTGCAGCCGGGGCTACCGTAGCGTGATGGATTTCAGCCTGCTGCGGCACGGCCTCGCGGCTGAGCACCATGCCAGGATGCAGCGCTCGCCTGCTCCACCTGCACAGTAATGAGAGCCAGCCCCGTGCCCCGTGCCGGAGCCGCTGGCCGGAGTCGGAGGAAAGCCGCGGCGCCCGCTGTGGCCGCCCGAGCCGGGTGCCAGCCCTGGGGTCCCACTCGCAGCCAGCTGGCCCGGCCAGGAAGGGGCAGGCTGGGTGGGCCATGGGCGTGACTTCAGGGGGGAGCAGCAGCAAAGCCTCCCCCCGACATTCCGCACGTGCAGCGGCTTCTCCACTCCTGGAACGGTAGCAAAACCGGATTGTCTTCCAGCCCCAGCAGAAGGAGAAATACCTGGAGCACGTGCGGCCTGCGCTTCGGCCACGGAGCACCGCACGGCACAGCTGCGGGGATCCAAGGGGTCTCCTCAGCGCAGCACGTGGGACATGCGGCCCCAGCACCAGTGCGCTGCGCCCACTGGTGCCCCCCCCCCGCACCCTGGCTGTCCCGGCGAGCGCCACCTCCTGCAAAGTTCCGGCGGTCGCGAATGAAAGCGCTCGTGTTCGCACGAAAGCCGTCGACGCCAGAAAGGACCGATTTTCCGCCTGCAGCGAGCTTCTGCGGTTGAGGGCTGGCGGAACCACGCCGGGGCCCAGATACACGGCACGGCGGCGGCATGAGGTTCGCGGGGCCTCCACCCCACCACCGTCCAGTGCGGCGCCACTGCGCACGCCCGCACACACGTGCAGAGGCCACGCGCATGCCTGCGCATCTCGGGGCATGGTGCAGAGCGCTGCCCGGTCACAGACCGGGGGGACTTGGGTAGGGGGCCAGGAGCACTTTTGCAGAGCTGCGCTCAACGCCCATGGCTCCGCCAGCGTCTCCCCCCCAGCGCTGTTGGCTGGGCACAGGAGGGCTGCAGTGGGGAAGAGGAGCAGCTGCTCCCGGGGCTCCGCCGGGGCTGCTCCTGCCCGCGCTTGCGGTGGGCCGATTTGCCCGGCAGCGCGCAGAGGCCCTGCTCCGGCCGGGGCGAGCCAGGTGGCACACGCCCTCGCCCGGGCCAAGCAGAGTTCGCGTGCCCGGCAGGAGGGGAGGCCCAGAGCAGAGCCCCCCGGGCCCGTCCAGCGCGGCTGCAGGGCTGCGCAGCACGAGCGCCTGTGGCTGGCGGATCACGGCCCTTCCGCACATGAGACAGCACAGCACCGCAAGCGGCCAGCGGGATGCCTGGGCCAGCCTTCAACCCGGAAGGAATTCCGCGTCCGTCATGCGCTTCACAGGGGATGGGGCAGGTTCGGAGGAAGGGGTGCCCTTCCTGCTCCCGGGCAGAGGGCAGGGCCCACACCTGGCCGGGCAGGGCCTCACCGGGCGCTCCTCCAGCAAGAGGCCAGGCGAGGGAGCCGTGGCAGGGCTGACAGGCAGCGCCCCCGCCGGATCTTCCCACCCGCTCCGCTGGGAATGGAGCTGGAGGTCCAAAGGGGGATGCTGGGTGGGGGGAGGGAACCCGCAGGCAGGTATACCCTTCCTGCACTCAGAAGAGGGCTGAGGCGGTGGACTGCTTCCCCGTTCCAGCTGCCACCCCGAGATTCATAGGGCGGCTGTGAAGATGCACCTCTCTCCCCGCCCCCCGGCCTGGCTTCCCCACTAATTCTTCTCTCCCCCTTCCTGATCGCCCGACAACCCCACCACCCCCGGCCCCTTCGCTCCCCGGCCTCATGCTTATTTCACCCCAGGAAAAGGGGGGAAGCAATTTGTCCGCTTTATTTATGGGCAGCGAAGGCATGCCGAGCCCGTCAGGCGGGGCTGACACTGGTCAACCTCTGCTCAGCACAGAAGCGCCGTCCAGCTCCCGCCTGCACGCGACTTAACCGGTTCTGCCGCAGGCGGCACAACGCTCCCGGCCGAGGAGAGGTGGGCTCGCTCCTGCTCACGCGGGGGGGGGGCTCCTCGTAAGAGCTTTGCGTGCTAATCCCTTTGGCCCGCCCTCGACACACCGCACGGCCGTGGCCACTTCCCAGTGGCTCAGCTGCAGCTCCAGCCTGAAATTCCAGAACGGAAGCGTGACCGCCGAGGCCACGCAGCCGCTCTCCGCCTCCTCCGCCGAAGGAGGCCATTCCCGGCCGATCCAGGAGCCGGCTCTCACGGCAGGGGACCGGGGCCAGGGCGGCCGTGGTGGGGGTCCGGATGCAGCACACAGGGGCAACCGCCCTGCACACGTGACCCCACGACTCAAGAAACCGCCCCCCACCCGAGGCAGAGGAAAGACCAGCGGGAATAGGAGGCAGACTCCTAGGCGGGCATCCAAGGGGAAGGCGCTCGAATCAGAGCAGGGGCGGGCGGGCGGGCGGGCGGTCACCAGCAGCACGCTGACCCCCCACTCAGGACTTCCTCTCACCCATCCGCACCGGGACCGGGATTGGGACCGGGACTGGGGCCGGCAGCGTGCTGCGCAGACTCGCCTGGGAGCAGCCACTGTCCCCGGACAGAACGGGGCAGCGCAGGGGGCGGCGGGCTTGCGCGAAGCCCCGGGGGCCGCCTGGTCGCGCTCAGCTCTCCGCCTCTGGCTGCCGCTCTGCCACGGCCTGAACCTTCATTTTCGGGGGCCAGGCAGGCAGGAGCCTGTGGCTTCCGGCGCCGTCCCTTTCTGGAGTGAAAAACAGGTCCAGGGCGAGGCCCAGGGCACCCTGGGGAGACACAGAGCATTTCCCACACAATCGACCCCGTAAGGCCAGCGGAAGCGCCCGAGTCTCCTCCCAGAAAAGGGCCGCCGCGCTCTTTGCGGGGGGTGGGTGGGGGGGAGCCGCAGAGCCCCCGCGCCAGGCAGAAACAAAGAGCTCGGAGAGCGCGCAGGGTGATGAATAAGCTCCCCTCCGCCTTATTTATTTCTGATACATTTCAGCGCTTGCCTTTCATCTCCAAGTGAAAGAAAGGGGGCAGAGCAAGGTTAAGAAACGGCGCTCCCGCCACGATGAATGCCGAATTAAACTGGGAAGGCGGCTCGGTCGCCAGCACGGATCTTGGATTCAACCCTCCTGGGGTCAAGGGGAAGTGAGCGGGGGCCACGGCGGAGACTGGCCACGGCCACGGCCAGGCCTCGGGATCCGGTGCTTGCCCAGGCACCATCGTGCTTCCGAGCGAAACTGCCCGGGCAGCCGGAGCATCCGCCTGGCGTGGCCGAGCGGCATTTTGGAGCTCGACGGCCCGCGGAGCGATCTGGGCCGGCCCGGGTTGCTTGCTGCCCCACTGGGCACCCGAAGCAGCCACGGAATCACGGCCACGGATGCGTAGGGTGACGGCCACGAGGGAAGCGCCTGGCAATTCCAGACTGACAAAATCACACGTCGCGTTTATAACCCAATAAATAAGTACATCTCCTGGAAAATGTCCTTTGTTCAACAGAAAGAAAAGCTGGCTGACCTTCCCCGCTGGTTCACAATCTTACCTTGAATAATCTGGATGTAGAAATTCTGGCTTCCAGAAAACCTTTTAGGGCTTTTTTTTATGGGATTATTGTAGCAGTTCGATTGTTAAACAGAATTTAAATCATAACAAGCTGCTTTGTTCGGCTTTTACCTGAGTGTTGTCTGAGGAGTTGGGTTAGTCACCTGCCAATAAGGCATTAATAATGAAAGCAGATTAATTTCATTATACGGGTCCCACGGATGTCATTTCAAGAAAACATCGGCTACCGAATCTCTCTAGGCTCCAAGTACAAACACTGCATAACACCAAAGTCTTTTCTCCCCAGTAAATCGGCTCCTTCTGAACAATTCTTAAATACGCCTGCAAGTTTGCAGTTTTCTGATAATATTTCCAAACAGAAAATCATTCTGTCATCTTTTTCAGGGCTGCTTGAACTTATTCCAAACATGGTCGAAAGCACTTCATGGAGTCCCTTCTTGCACTACCGTTTTGCTGCTGGAAGAAAGCCGAGGCCCTTCCAGAGTTTCGCCCCATTTCAGCAGATTGGGGGGGGGGGGAACGCACCTTCCCCGCCGGCGCAGCTGCGCCCCCTTCCCAAGGAG
>NW_025335550.1:12327117-12386839 GCF_004798865.1 Varanus komodoensis | reverse complement strand
CCGGCGGGACGGGGACCCCAAAATGCCAGGCCTTGGCGCCCCCGGCCCCCCCCGCGCCTCCCGGGGCCGCTGCGAGGTTCTGACCGCCCAAGGGAAGCCACCGCTGCAGCAGCGGCCACCCTGCCCCCGGCCGCTGAGCGCCCTCTTTGTGAAGCCCCACGGAACGCCCCCCCCCCCGGCTGCTGCGGGCAGGAGGAGGCCCCTTAGCCGCCCCGTCCCGCCCCGTCCCGCCTCGCCATGAGAACACCATCGGGCAGAGTCCCAGCTCTGCCTCCATTTTTCGCGGCAGGTGAATTATTGATGGACAGCGCTGGCCCGGCAACGGGGGCCATCAATATTTCAATACGGCTGCTGCCAATTTCGTTCTTCCTCTTGCTGCTCGTCGGGCCTGTGCCGGCTTTGAATGGGCTACCTGGGACGGGGGCCAGTCGTGTGGACGCCGGCGGAAACGGGCCGGGCCTGTGGGGGCGCCCCCGGGGAAGCGCCTCCTGGGTGCTGCGGGGAGGCGCATGGGCCAAGCCTCTGGGGGGCCCCGTGGAAGCTCCGAGGGAGCCCCCAGAGGCGCTGCTGCCCCTCACCTGCCCGCCCTCCTTGGGAGCGACCAAATATATTGAACAGTCCTAACATACGGAAGCATCCATAAATATTCAGGCTACACAAACCCTATAAATACTTAAACAAACAGCACAAATACCATAAACAGCCTTTTCAAAGTGTCCATAACATGCGGAGGGGCTGGAGAGGGAAAGGTACCCCGTTTCCGGCAGCGGCCGACTCCACCATGCCGGGTCCTTGCTGCCCAAAGCTTGGCCCAGGCCACCACAGGCGGGCAGCCCCTCGGCACAGTCCACTGGGGATGCTGGGCTCTGGAGTTCCAGCATCAGGCAGGGTGTTGGCCCAGATGTTCCGCCTTGTGAGCATCGGCCCTGGCAAGGGGAGAACATCCCAGACGGACGTATCCGGCCTCGGAAGAGGGTGCTCCATCAGCGGCCCGTCCTGGGCAACTGGAAGGAATGTGCCCCTGCAGGTTTTGTGCAACTGGAAGGAATGTGCCCCTGCAGGTTTTGTGCAGATTCTTGGGCCTGAGCAGGGAACGGAGGAGGGGGTGCCGGGCGGGCAGCAGGGTCGCCTCCCTTGAATTTGCCTGATTAGCCAAACGAAGAGCCCTCCTTGACTGCTTTATTTACTCTTTATGAGGCTAATGAGCCTGTTTCCTGGGAGCTTAATTACCACAGTAGAGACAATTCCTTCTCCTTGGCTTGGAACAGAAAAGGTCCCCTGAAAGGGGGGGGGGAGGGGGGCACAGCCTTTGAAATGGGGTTTCGTGCTGGACACGGAGCCATCCGTTATGGGGCTGGTGGCCCCCGACGGGTCCCAAGGGGCTCCCCCGCCCCCACCTCCAGCTGCCTCTGCGGGCTGGAGATTTCGGCGGGTCGAGAGAGGCACTTACGCCCGAAGACTTGATCCTTTAACCCGGCTCCTAAGCATCACGGGGGGGCGGGGGGGAGCCCGCTACCAGCAGTGCTGTATAAAAATGAGAAGCACATGATTAATGCTGCGGAGAATGCGAGGGCCTTCAGCCCTTTGAAACTTTATCCCTTCATCATTTTGCCATTTACAGCTTACTAATGAAATCAGATCTGGCACAGAGGGTTGGGGTGTTTTTTCTTAATGTCTACCGAACATTTTTCCAGAGTTAAATCAACATATTTTCCATTCTCCATTAGGCAGGGTCGGGAAGTGATCCTCCTCTCCCGATGCTACCAGGACGTGCTTCCAGCCTTTTCGACATGTGGCCCCTTGCTGCCCACGTGGGCGGCGCAGAGGCCAGAAATGCCACGGGCCGGGCCACGGTTGCGCACCAGCACCGACCGTGGTCTAGTTGCGCCGAGCGCTCCACTGGCCCCGCCAACTGGGGACCCTTGAAGGAGGACAACCACGGAGACACGGGCTGGCTGGTCCCGCCCAGCTGGGCACTCCCTCGAGGCCCCCTTGGCCAGAGCAGTGGGTGCTTTGCCCGCCGGTGCTCCATGGCAGCGAACTTCACCTGGGAACGGAGCCCCGCACCGTACATTGCTCCTTAAAGGCTCAAAATGAAAGCAGCCATGGGTGAGGGGCCCTGCTGACACGCGGCAGAAGCTGCCAGCCTCGAAGTCTGCTTAGGGCTGAGAAACGGGGGCCGTGGCGAGCGGGTCGCCTTACATTCAGAGGCGCCTAAAATGCAAGATGCTTCTTAAAAGAAAGCAGCTGGCAGCATCTAAAACGAGAAAAGGGAAGGCAACCCAAGCCCCCATGCCGTCCAGCCCCACCCCCCTGGTTTGCAGGCCTTGCTGGGGGGGGAGCCCCCCACCCCAGCCCTGCGACTGGGTGTTGGGCCTGTTCTTGGGCCTGAGGCTTGGCCAAGCCGCAGGCGTGGATGCCCAGCTTCCGATGCGCCTTCCGCTTGGCCTCCGCCTGAGCGCCGGTCTCGTTTGGATGCCAGCAAGCGCCAGAGCCGTGACAGGGCCGGGAGGAAGCCTCTGCTGGCCCCAGTCCCGCCAGTGCCCCACCTGGGAAGAGCCCCCCCGAACACGGTGAGACGCCGCCAGGCCTGCACTTGACTTGGAGAGGCGGGGGCCCCGGAAGGAAGTCGGGCCGCCGTGAGCGCTCCCCGCTGGCTCTGTGTGCCCTGTGGACCCGCCAGGGACGCCGCTCCTGGGACAAGCTCCATGCGGAAGAGCAAAGATGACCCCAGCAGCAGCATGGATCCCAAGGCCTGCCCTGCAACTGGGTGGGACTCAGCGCCAGAACGGCTCTCCTTGGGTCCAGGAGCTGGTGCTTGCGGGCGGCTTCGGCCCCCTCGTCCTTCACGGGGAGGGCAGCCTGGAGAGCGGCAGAAGCCCGGGTCACCAGGGCGCCTCCTTCCGAGGCCCCTGCCCCACGCGCGGGGCTGGCAAGGGCCACCTCAGCAAGGGGACTCGTGTAGGGTCGAGCGGGCGCGAAAAAGGGCCCTGCTCCGGGTGGTGCTCTTGTGCGGAAGGAGAGCTTCATCTGCAGAGTGAACCCCCAAGGATTCAATAACTTGACTGCAGACAGAAGCTAATTAATAGCAGGGAATTTGGGTAAGAGTATCAATTTAATAGGATTCTACTTAGCATCCTGCAATGATTGCTGGACACATTTTATAGCGCTCTTGCTTCAATCAATAGAAGCTCAGAAGTATGTTTTCCAATAAAGATGATCTTTCCAGAAAACAAAACACTCCCGCTTCTCATTGGCTTTCGCCTGTTGCTGGTCTGCGGAACTGGGTCACACAGAGTGTCTTCCAGACTGCGTGTTCCTGGGCCCTCGCCTGCTCGGAGGAAACAAACTGATCGCAGGGCCCCTGCACAGGAACAGCAGCACATCCCCAAACATATCTGACCCCCCACTTTCTGTTGAATGCTGCTCAATTGAAGGGATGTCAAACTTTGGGAAACCCGCTGCAAAAGCAGCCATGCGGCCAGCCTGCACGCTCGGCCCATTTCCAGAAGGTCCGCTCTGCTGGGTACAAGCGCGGCAGCGTGAGTCTTGCGGTGGGAAGAGGCACTGGGAAAAACGATTTGGAGCAGGGAAATGCAGAGGCGACGGGACCACTGTGGGATAAAGTAAGAGCAAGCAGAATTAACTGTAAGGAAAGAAACCTTCACGTGGGCGGCAGGAATACGGCAAAGAAATGGAGAACAGCCGGGATGATTTTGGCACGGGAAGAGCAGGAGTTTCCCGATTCCTGGGGGAGAAGGGGTTAAAAACGAACCCGGGGCTACAGACATCTGGAGCATCTGCAAAGCTCCACACTGCTGACAAGGCCTGGGGGTCCCAGCACCCCCTCCTGCACCGGGGCAGCTCCTCCTCAAAGGAAAGGGGAGGGGAAGCATGGCACAGGATCGGGCCCGAAGGGGGCACTCGTGTGCCCCTGCTCCCCCCGCCACAGCATGGGGGTCCCTCACCCAGCTGGGCACCTGCTTGGGGAGGGGGCGTGACCTACACCAGGCCTCCCGCCCCTCAGCAGACCAAGCCCCAGAAGGAGCGGGCCCACGCAGGGCGCCCGGCTGAGTCCCAGGGGCAGCCCGCAAGAAGGCCCCGGGGCCAAGGCAGCCCCTCATGCCCAGGGCTCAACGGTGGCACGAAGCCAGGCACGGCAGGTGCCCCGGGAAATGGCCAGCCGCTTCGCGGCCCTCTGTCAGGACCCTGGGAGCGGCTGGAAACACGTGGGCCTGGCTGCCCTTAGCAGCCTCCTTTGCCTCCCCGGCACTCGGGGTGCTCGCCGGGAGCGCTTTTGGCGCACCGGCCTGTCCGGAGGGCGCATCGCCAGCCGGCGCTCCTCAAGCCGCCACTGCAAGCCAGGGGCTCAAGGGGGCGGAGGAGCAGTGGTGGATCTACGAAGCGCAAGGAGCCTCCGCCGGGCCCACGTGCGTGAGCTGAGCAGGACCCCCTTGAGAGAATACTTCAAGTAGCTCATTAGGACTGTTAATAGAATCTGTCACTACGGCACCACGCGTGGGGAGATGCACCACAACGCATCCATCCTGCACCTGGAGCCCTCCAGAGGAGCTGGACCAACGCCTATTACTGGGCTGGGGATGATGGGGCCTGTCGCCCCACACACCTGGAGGGTGCCCGGTTGGCTTGGGCAAAATAAAGCCGCACGTTCAGGCGCACAGGCGTGCCCTTTGCGTTTCCCTCGCGGCGCCTGCAGGCCAGGAGGAGCTCTTGCCACGGTGGGCGCGAGGCTCCTGCGTGCCGGGTGGCCCTCTCCTCTCCTCGGGCCGCTGGCGGGGGTCTGCCGAGGGAGCATCGCCTGGGGGGGGGGCGGAGGGAGTGCCGCAGAGCCCGGCTCTCGCATGCCGTTTGGTGCTGGGGCTTTGCTGAGAGACGGCTGATGATCCCGCTGTTCCTCCCTTGCTCGACAGGCTGTTTAATCTAATAAAGCTATTACAGGGGAATGGATTAAAGCAACATGAGGCATTAGTAATTTCGGGAGCAGTTGGAGATGTTCATGCCCGCCGCCGGGCTTCGTCTCGCAGGCAGGTCGTGTCGGAGGCTCGGAAGGGGACCCCACTGCCCACCTGCCGGATCCCCAGGGAAGCCCGTGGGGTGCTCCCTCTCCAGCCCGCTGGCTTGCAAAGGGCCCTCGGGGAACTGCCGGGCAGAGGCCTTCGCCAGGAAGCCCCTCCGCCTCCCAGACCACGTGTGCGCCAGGGCCCTGACGGGCGACCAGGCGCTCCACGCCGCCTCCTGGCTCACCCTGGCCTTGCGCCACACGCCGTGCCCAAGGCCGCGTGTTCCCGCACCTGCCTTCCGGGCTGCTCTCCAGGCGCCCCGGCCCGAGAAGCCCCGGGGACACTGGCTGCCCCCCGGCAGTGCCCCAGACGTGCCAGAGGTGCCACCGGATTGGGCCGACACGTCCATGGCCAAAGGCTGACCGGTTCCACTTCCATTCTGCCCAAGAGCCAAAGTGCTCTTACCAAGAGGCTTACAAAGATCAAAAACTATTAAAAATCCATGAGACACGGTATAAAAAAACCCCATTTCGACACAGACGTGTAAACAGACGGTGCACAGACAGGCTCACAGATTGCACAACAACCACAAACAGTCAGCCGTAAGAAAAACCTGGGACCTCACTGAAACCTCACATTTACTTCTTAAATTTTTAAAAGTCTGCTCTAAAACAAACATTCTCTGGATGGATTACAAACAGCTGAAAATACAAACTGCAATGCAAATACGTATAAGAAAAACAAAACAAAACCACACAACAGAAAGCGGAGAAAGTTATGTAAGCGCAGCCGCACAAATCGAGACCTTGGCCCTGAGCCCCGGGAGGAAACCGGGTCCTTCTTTGCGGGCTGCCAAGGAGAACGGCACAAGGCGGGTGCCCAGCAGGTCCCTCCGGGGAGGGTGCACCACAAGGTGCGCTTGGAGGTGGGAGAGGCCTTCCCGAGTTTGGACCAGAGCGGGACAGCCTGCGCCGGATGTGTTTGGGGGTCCCCTGGTCTGTCGCCTGTGCAAATGGGGCGGGCAGAAGGACCGGGGCCAGACGTCAGCGAGCAAGAAGAAACCTGGGCACGCTGCCCTCGTGCCCGAGAGTGTCTTTCTCCAACCCTTCCTTCTGCAAGCTGCAGACGCAAAATTCCCCAAATGCCAGGACTTTAAAAAAATGTCCTGCCTCTGCTATTTGGAGAGAGCAAGTTGTCACGCCATTTACATTTCAAATATCCCTCAGATGTGAGTCAGGGCAAATCCCCTGAGGTATATGATATGTGAATCAGGAAATGAGTTTCTTCATTCAAAATAGATACCATCTTCGCTTCCCTCTCTCCTCTCCAAGCTAACTTGGATTTCTGGAACAACACACTTTGTGATGACCCAGCAAACATTGCCGTACAGATGGGAACATTAAGGCGCCCGATCAATAGCGCAGCAAATGGGTCAAAGTACGGAGAGAAGAGCCGCCTGCTCATTTTTCAGAGCCCTGGGGGACGCCGGAGACTCTGGCCTTGGGCCAGGTGCCGGGCAGGGGGGTGAGCGGGCCGGGGCCCCTCGGGAGCCTCCCCTCGCAGGGGGATTGGCCAAAGTGAGGGGGGTTCGAGGCCAAGCTGTGGCCCTTCCCCTTCTCGGAAGTTACGACCCACGACTCGCTGGTCGCTGGTCGGATCAGCCTCCGCATGCCCCATGTTACGTAGGCGAGGCTGTTTGAAAAAGACAAGAAGTTGTGACGGACACCAACATCAAGACATGAGCTCTGCCTCTCTCCCCTTGGGCTGCAGCTCCCTCGGAAGGCGCCTGGCGTCAGGCCTGGCTTGCTCCTGGTGTGGACCCTGGGCAGGCGGGTGGCCAGGCCAGGCAGCATCCCTTCGCCTCCTGGGGCCGCCCCTGAAGCCCACAGCCGGCCCCTCCAGGGTGATGGCCTTAAGGAAGCAAGGCCAGCGCTGCCCCCCACACCCCGGCGCTCCCGGGTTCCCAATCCCAGACTTGGCGGATCCCAGAAGACGCGGCCAGGCTCAGCAGGAGCTGCCAGCTTCCTCGGGAAAAGCTGTGGCAACGTCCCGCATGGCTTCCAGGTCTGGATGCCTGCGTGCCCAGCCACACTTCCAAAGTGACCGGTTAGCGCTGAGCGCCGGCCTGCATGAGGCCCCTTTCTGCAGTGATCTCTTTCTGGCTTTTTTTCCTTTTTGCCTGCACAGCAATTTATAAATTTTTAAAGCTAATGGTCTAAGAAATACAAACCACGGATATCAGAGATTTATGGGGCATCCTTCGATAAATAAATGATGAGAGCGGCAGTAAAACGCAAGCGGAGGGTGAGCCGGCTGGCTTCAGAGGAGACCAGCACCTTCTCCAGGTGGGTCCACACCGGCTGCATCCCACCAGTGGCCACAAGTCAGGGAAATGGGGGCATTTGCTCATGGGGAGCCCAAGGCCCCAAAGCCTGTGTCACGGGGAAGGCCGGGCCCCAGTGCCGACTCCCCCGAAGAATCCGAGAGGCTCGCGAGGTGGGATGCGCTTCCGCAGAAGCCATGTTGGTGCTTTCGAGCACTGCTTGTCCTTCTGCATATAGTTGCCTTCTATAGTTTCATCTTTCATTATCTTTTCCACCACGGTACCCAAATAGTCATTAAGCTACCTGCCCCATAATTTCCGGGATCCCTTCTTAAAATTGGCATTACGTCGTCTGCTTTCCAGTCCTGTGCTACGGAAGCCAATTTTACCTATTCTGGTTAGTAGATCAGCCATTTCACACTTGAGACTTTAAACTCTCAGCAGGACACCCACTGAACCCGGTGACCGGTTTTCAATGGACCCAAAGAGTCTAGAACGTCATCGTTCACCCCACTCTTTGCATCGGCCGCTCAGGCGAACGGCCTCCACGCCCCAGGCCACGTGGCGGCATCCGGCTGCCCAGCCGCCCCTGCAGCGAAGACCGTCCGTCGCAAACAGGCTGCCCGCTGCTCTTCTCCGCAGGCGGAAGTCCTCCTGGCAGCAGCACCAAACGTCTCGGGAGCAGCGCGCTGGGCTACCCTGCACCTTCTACTTTCACAGCGCACAGAGCCTCCGGCAGAGCAGGAGCACTGGGATCGCCGTCTCCCTCGATCGCAGCCTGTCCTTTCATTCCCAGCTGGGGAGGTCCCCAACTTGCACCTTGAGTCGAAAGGGTCCCCAAGCTGCAGCGATCCAGGGGATAAATGTGCCCCCCCCAACGTGGCAATGTGGGACGTGTCTGTGCAGGGACAGAGCCGGCTGCAAGGCCGTGGGGGCTCCCGCTCCCCCTCCAGCCACACCACGTGGCGGGCGGCCCAGCAGGCTGCAGTGGCGGGGGGCAGGCCGGGGCTCTTGCCCGCCAGGGCCCCTGCTGGTCGCCTGCCCGCGATGCCGCCCAGGCGAGGCGACGGAGGGCCACCTGCACGAGCGAGCCAGTGAGCAGGCGGGGGGGCCGGGGCCGGGGCCGGGGCAGCAGGCCGCTCCTGGGGGGGTGGGAGGAGGGACGCCGGGCGAGCTCCGCAGCAGTGATGCTTCCTCCGGCCCCACTCTGCCCACCGCACAGGCCTGGCCCTTCCTCCGGAGCGAAAGCGGCGCCCTCGGTCACCTTCCTTCCGGGTCCCTCTCCTCCTCCTGCAGCTTCAGCACTTCATCATTTCCTCGCTGCAGTGAAGACAATTATTCCGAATAAAATGGGGAATGGAGGCGCCTCGACAGCCACCACGCCACGCCATTCGGTTTCATGCTATTTCTGTCTCTATAAAGGCTTTGGTAATTTGTTTACGACTACCAGATCCAGCCATAGATTGCGCAAATGCAACCCCATTTATGCTAATGCCCTCTCCTTTTTTCCAGATCATGTTCTGAATAGGAATTAGGCAAACACTCTGTTTTGAAAATATATAGAAGATGAGAACTTGCTGGGGGGAAAACCGCAGCAAATCTGGGACCCTCTCAGCCACATTATTTTTTTTACTTAATAACTTAAGTATACTGTTAGTGAAATTACAACCTGCTTGTGACACAATAAATTTACAACAAAATTCATTCCATAAATTATTCAATTCGCTGGCTGCACCCAAGGAGAGAAATATCACCACGAGCAGGTGATTAGCATCTGAAAGGGATCTGGGCTCCAACCTGTCACCTCCATTTCAAGCTGCCTGGTGGCGTTTTGTAAAATTACCATTAAGAACACACATTTAAGGCTTTGTACCCTCCATAAAAGCTCTGACTATTTGATTTACATCAGATTCATTTGTTCTTTCTTCAACTGTCTCCTTCTCCAAACCATACACCACTTCCATAAATGCTCCTCAATCAAGGGCGCATTAAAACAAAAGAATTTAAGTTCCATAAAAAGGATGAATCAGAAACCAGAAGTTAACTTTTCTTGTTACCTTTCTTACCCTCTTGCTGTGATCATCGCTCTGAAAGCCAAAACGGGAGAAGGCACGGGCGGCCCGCGCCTCCGCCACCCTCAGCCGCAGACCGCCACCCGGCAAGCCGGTGCGCTCCCTCCCACAGGCCCATCGGCTCTTGCTCGCTCGCTCCCACTGTTTGTGTGCCACCAACGCTCTCGTCTGTGAGCAGCGTCCAAACACCGCAACGCACTGGCAGCCAAAGGCTCCCACGCCCGGTGGGCCAACGCCTGCGGAACGTGCCCCGAATCCGCGCCCACGGCTCCCCCAGTGGCCTCTGCCATGCGCAGGCAGCTCTGCCCAGCACGCCACCGCCCTTCCAGCTGCTGCTGCCGCCCCTCCGCACGGGGAGCAAGGACCGGCGAGAAAGAGGCCAGGGCCCAGGTGACTAGGCCTTGCTCCATACTTCCCGGAAAGCCTCCCCAAAGAGACAGGAGCTCAAAGGACGCCCAGCGGGCCCTTCTCCAATCCCAGGCCGCCCTGCTCTCCGATGGCCAGGGTGGGGCTGGCTTCCCTGGACCCCTTTCAGCTCCATCCCGCGGCTCCCGTGCTTCCCACATTCCACACTCCTCATCCCAGCCTGTCTAGGGGGCCTCCTTGCGTGGCTTCAGGGTTCCCTGAACTGGGGGTCCACGCATTAGCACGGCTTCCCTTGCCTCAGGAGCCCTCCGAGCGCTCCTTGGCCATCACCGGTCACATGCACAGGCAAGATGTATCTGGCTGCAGGCGAAATCCTTCTCCGCCCTCAGCGCAGCCCTGAAGGCCAGGCCCAAGCGGGCCTTTCCAGTCCGGCACTCAGGGCCAGCCGGGGGTCCCCATTGCTGGCCCTGCTCCAGCTTCCCTGCTGGCTTGCTGCAGTCCCTGCGGGGGAGCCACCCTGGCCTCCACGGCACCTGGGCTCCATGTGCACAACCGCAAGCACGCACGGCATCTGCAGGCCAGCCACACTGACCGCGAGTGCGAGAGCGAGCCGGCGCTTCGCTCCCGGGTTCAGGCCGTGCCCTCATTTCGGGAGCAGTGCAAGCGCAGAGCCAGAGACACAGCCGCCACCTCTAGCCCGGCGGCCAGTGGCGGCCCGGGAGCAGCCGGCTCCCCACACGTCCGCTGATTCCAGCTGATGGGCAAAATCTTTCGCCCTCCTGGAAGTGGAGCTCCTTGCCGACATTCAGCTACGCTCCCTAATGCCTTCTCAGGATCTGTTCCCATTTGAATGCAGCAGCTTACATAATTCATCAGGATCCTCAGAAACAAGCGGAACGCTGGAGAGGAGCCATGGAGGCGCAGCCAAGGTGCGTGCTTTCGAGGGCTTCGCGAGTTCCCGTCTTGGTTCCTGGGCAGGCCGCAGGCACGCCTTGCCACGCACGCTGCCGGCCCCGGGCGCCACACGCAGAGGAGCGAGAGCAGCTGCCCTGCGCTGGGGCCTTGCCCAGGATGGCCACGGAAACGCCCGATGGATCTTCTCTGGGCTGGCGGTGCCGAATCTCCCGTCTTGTGGAACAGAGCACAGGAGCCCCCTTGCCGCTGGCTGACCTCCAAAGCGCTGTTCCGTCGGCAAGGCCGAGGTCGGTCCGAGAGCCGGGCCCCAGGGGCTCCGTACGCCCCAAGACCAGGAAGCCAGCCAGCCGCCAGCCCGAGGCCAGACGCACCTGCGGACCGGCCAGCATCTGCGCCACGGAAGACGCGCGGAGAGATTCTCCGCAGAGAGACGGCGCGAGCAGGAGTGCGGAACGGGCCACCCCGGCATCGCGCTGCAGGAGGGGCCGCGCACGACAGCGAGGAGGGCAGCTTGGGTGGGTCGGGGTGGGCCTGCCAGAAATGCAGTTTGGGCAACCCGAACCCCCCGGGAGCCCCTGCCTCACGCTCCCAGAGAAAGAGACCAGACAGCAGCCCCGGCCTGACCCCCGCCAGTACAAACTGTGCAAGCTGGAAATTCAAAATTAAAGACGGATCAGTGCCATAAATCCTAGGGAGAGTCTGATGCTTGATTTTAAGGAAAATCTCTCTCTCTCTCTCTCTCTCTCTCTCACACACTCACACACACACACACACACACACACACACAGCTGTCCTTAGTAACTGTCTAAGTGGAAGAAGCAGAAAGTAAAATCTCTCTTGCGCTCAGAAAAGAAACTGCCTCCCACTTTCACCAGAAGGCGCACTGCACCTGCTCTCGGCCACAGAGCTCGGGGCTGCTTCCGAGGTGAGTGCGGTTTTGCTCCAAGTGGGAGGGCTGGAAAGTTACCTTTATTCTGCTCAAATTAATAAAAGAAGAGCATGGCTTGGCTTTATCCTGCTCCTACCTCTGATGATTTATCATGCAAATGAAAAGCTGTAATGGAAAATGTAAAGAAAACAAATTCTGCAATATATTGAAACCTCTATCCAGCAAGAGATAAGATTGACTATTAGAAGGAAGGGTGCAGAAAATTAGCTGTCTGTACAATAACTGGGAGGGGAAGCAGTTTTATTTAGCCTGGAGGGATTTTGGTTGCAAATCGACTAAATTAAAATCCAGTCTATTAAATCCAGGATCACAGTGGAAAATGCCTGCGCCTCACACTTTTAGATAAATTTTCATTGATCTCATTTTATGCATGATTACATTTTTAATGAGTTGTGCAATATTTCCAAGCTAATTTTAAATCCCCTCTTTCTGCCTACCACCACCCACCCCGTGCCACACTTTCTGCCCAGTGGATTAACAGTTCGGATAAACTGCCGGACCAGAGAGAAGGCGTGTGACCGAGTGGAAGGGGCTCCCCTTTCTCAGCCGTGGAGTCCTGGTGCGAGAAGCTGAAAGTCCGGTGCCAGCGGCCATCCATTTCATAAACCAATCGCTTCGTTTTCTCTCACTTGCCCCGAATAAATAACCCTGAACAGCACGTGTGATGGTGGGGCAAGGGGGGGTGACGGGGGGAGGCGGAGGCCCACTGGGCCCCGATCCTCAGCTCCAGCCACGCCATTCACAGCCAACTTCCCCTTTCCAGAGCCAGAATCCATCCCTTTTCCCGCACCGCCTCCGCAAGAACACGACACGGACGCGTGGACGAGCCGACGCGGGAACTGGACGCCTGCAGCGCAGCCCCCCCCCCCCCCGGGGGCTCCCTGTGTGGCGTGAAGGTGCTGCGCGCCGGGCGCAGGCACGCGCACGTGGCCCACGACGGGGATCCCCTCGCCCGGAAGCAGGCCGGGCCGCCCCTCGAGGTGGCTCCCGTGCAAGCTCACGCAGCTTGCTCTGCGGCGCTCAAGCTGTTTGCACGTCTCGCAATAATAAAACCAGCAGTCAAGACCTGAAGCCCAACGCCAGGGATCCACATGGCATCCACACGTCTTGAAAGCGAGGGCGCCAGTAAAGGCCCACTCTGGGGGGGGGGGGGGCTTGGCCGCTGAGAGGCGGGGGGCTCCTGCTGTGCTTGGCCAGGCAGCCCAGGGGCCGGTGCCAGAATCCGTTCCCACAAGCTCCCGCTGGGCAGAGGGCACCGGGCGTCCAGGTGCCACCTTCCGCGAGACACTGGGGCTCCTGTGCCCCAGCCGAGGGCCCCGGCCGCATGGTGTGGGGCCGGCGGTGTGGCCCCAGCATGCCGGCCTCCGCAGCCGGGCATGGCCCACGGCAGGAGCAGGGCAGCGGCACAGCTCTGGAGCCTGCGGAGCTGGCTCCCCCGCAGACGCTGCGCTCTTTCTGGGAAGAAATGGGGCAACGGCAACGATGGTTGGAGGGCAGAACCAGGATCCAACACCTCCAAACGTGCCCAAGACACGCAGCCCCTCAAGGAACCAGGCGTCCCCCACAAAGCAGGGGGCCCCGTGCGGCCAAGAGCTGGGGAGGCCAGGAACTTACGGGGGGGCCCTGGAGCAGATGATGCTGGCTCTGCCCCCCCCCCCCCAGAGGACTGCTGCCACACGCTCCCAGCCAAAAGCAGCCCCATTTGTCCGCTCTGGGGTGTTTAAATTAACTTGCCCCTGGAAGGGATAAGCGAAAAACCAGTCCTGCGGCGCAGAGCAGAGGGCAGGCCGCTGGGCCATCACTGCTCTGGGGCCTGCGGCTGGGGAGAGGGCAGCATCCGCAGTGGATCACCCCCTTTGGTGGAAACCACAACTGTGCACTGGGACCGCACTATTAAAATGCAAAATGCCACCAGAAGCTGAGATGCCAATAAATTCTTATGGAAAAGCAGAGATGCCTTTTTCCAAATGGCTCCCCAAACCCGAATAAGCACGGATCTCTTACATGTGCTTGACTCCAGTTAACCTTTTTTCTGGTGCTTTTTAGCATCTCCAAGTCGGGTACTAATAAGGAACTAATGTGGGCTTTATGTTCCCTGCAGGAATAGCGAAAGGGGGCTGCGCATTATCACGATCCCGCGAGCGCCCACCAGAGCATGGCCGGCCTCGGATCAAAGCGTCCACGCTCGAGCGCAGGGAGGGAGCTTAATCACGATCGCGGGATGGGGCTGTTTCTGCGTTAGGCTTTCCTGATGGAATATTAATCCTGCACGTTGTGGCTGGAAACTGGGAAGCTGGCGGAAGGCTGTGTTCCGCGAGACCACGCTCCTCTTTGCCACTGGCGGCTGCATCAAGGTGGAATCGGTTTTGTCCAAAAGGCCAGCGATGATGTTCAGAGCTGGGTGATGCGACCGAGGGCTTCCTGTTCCACTTGGGAATTGTCCGGGTTCTCCAAGGATCCTGTGCTAATTCCCCAAGGTCATTATGGTCCCCAAACACAGAAAAGGACTCTCTTCATTTCTTTCAATAGCTAGCGAGTTTGGAAAGAAGAGACCTTCCTTCTCTCCATCTGGTAGCAAGAATTAGAACGTGCGCTGTGTGGGTTGCAACTCTATGATTTTTACAGAGAAAAAACAAGCAGATTTATTCTTCTGCAATCCTCCTCAGCGAGTCATCATGTGCTGAGCCATCTTCCTTGACATAAACGCACAAACTTGTGGAAGCAAATCAGCTGCAAAGCTTTAAACAGGCACAAACATCTTCCACAGGATGGTTGGGGCTGCTTTAGCTTTGGGCTAAGTGCTTCGGGGCGAAACCTGCATCTCCCACGCTGCTGTGCTTGCTCGGGCTGGTGCATTTTCCCTTCGTCTTGGAGAGCGTTTCCCTCTCGTTGCATGGAACCGAGCCATCGTTTCTGGAGCCTGGACCGCCGCCGCCCCACATGCCGAGGCAGACGTGTGGGTGAAGGCGATCAGCTGCCGGGCCGGCATGGCAGCTCCTCGCCATTTTATCCTGCCGCCCAGAGAAGGGTTTCCGGCGCGTTCTGCCTCTGAGTGGCACGGAGCGAGTCTGTGAACAGAAACCCGCAGCATCCGATGGGCATGCCACACAGCCCACCATTCCTAACCGCTGGACACGTTCCCGTTTCTGAGCGATCGCCGCAGCATCCCGACTCTGCTGCAGTCATATTCCAGCCGCACTAATCCACCCGCTCCCGCCGAGTTGCTGCAGAACAAGGGATTTGTTTGGCACCAGCAGAGAGAGAACAGAACAGAAAAATTAAGGAAGGAGTGAGAGAGGGAAGGGCAGCAAAGCAGCGGCTGTGTGTGCGCGTTTGTGGATTCCAGCAGGGCCTGGAACAGGAGGCTGGATGGCCAGTGGGGGACGATCCCTAAATTTGGCTCAGGAAACCGAGCCAGAAGCATTTCCCCCGGAGACGGCACAGTGCTCACATCCGGGGGTACAGAGGGCTGCTCCCACCCCACTGTGGCCCAACGACGCCCTGCTCCACAACTTCAAGGACGGATGCCACGGACGCTTTCTGCCGCTGGGAAGCCCGGCCCATGCTATGGGGGAGGCAGCTTCCCGGTCACTCCATGGGCGCAGGCGCCTTGCTCGCTCGGCACGGTGGCTCAGCTGCCAGATGGGCAGGTTTGCTTTGGCCTCTCCTTGTTTACGGCAGAGCAAGTCAAACAGAAACCTCTTCGCCTGCCAGCCTCTGTTTTCCCAGCTGCCTGGCATGCTTGCTCCCGCAGGCCCCTTCCTGGCCGCGTCTGTCCCGTGGCTGGGCTGCACCGCATCTGCGGTGGGACGTGCATTCACTGGGGGGGGCAGGGAGATCTAGCCCCTCCTGCAGGTCGTTTTGGCAGCTGGGCTGACATTTCAGGCTCCCGGGATAAATATCTGAATGCTGAGATCAAGGAAGCCCCTTTCTTTGGGGGTGGCTTCCCCGCACCAGGAGCACGAAAGTGGAGGACTTTGGGAGTGCCCCACCTTCCTTGGTGCTCCTGAAGGAGGGGGGCTTTCCGCCAAATCGCGCAGACTCGCCCGGCCCCCACAGGCGCGTCCCATCCATCCTCCAGGAGTGCATCTTGGGAGCCAGCGACCGGCAGCGGGATGGGGGGAAGCCCAGCAGGAATCACGAGGGCCCGCCAGGCTGGGGGGGAGGCTGCCCCGAGACACCGATGTCCGCCGTGGGGATATCACAGCCGCCACGTGGCCAGGGGGCCCTCGCACGCAGGGGACACGGCCCACACGCCACAGCGCCTCTCCGTGGCTGCCGCCGGGCAAAGGCTGCGCAAGCCACAGCAGCCCCTGCAGCGCCGCTGAAAGCAAAACTCGCGTTTCTGGCAGGCCGGACAGCCGCTGCCGCCTTCCCGGGATTGTTCGCCACTCAAGGGCCGGGAGCCGCCCTGTCGCTTCTGCCGCGGCGGACCGAGAAGACCAGGTGGCCCCGCTGCCGCCGGACTCCCGCCGCTTGCTTTGGCGCGGGTGCAGAGACGGAGGTGAACCGCGGAGCCGCGGGGCACTTGCCGGGCAGGCGCCAAGGGCACGGAGCCGTGTGCTTTGCCAGGAGATCGGGGATGCCGCACCACCAGCCGGCAGGGCAGGGCTCCCGCCTGCAAGGTGCCATCACCTCCGGAAGGGCCGGCCGGCCACAGGGGGAGGTGCCCTCGCTCAAGGCCACGCTCCTTCCTCTCGCGGGCGGCCGATCCTCCACAGCCACAAACCAAACGCTTCCCAAACGAATTAGTGCAGGAACGCTGCCAGGAATGCCTCGCGCAGCAGAACACCCCCCCTGCAAATCAGGGCAGTGCCCGTGCCTGCGCTGAATGAGGCCCATCCTGCTTTTCCCACATAAAGGCCTCACTTCCTCTTCAGGTGCTAAGCCAACATGGAGAGCAGCAGCAGCGGCAGCAGCTGCACCAGAAACAGAAACAGAAACAAACGCACACGGTCAGGGGAGCCGCCGTGATGCTTGGCCTGCTCTCAGCTGCAGAGTCTCCGGCTGAAGTGCGGCAGCACTCTGGCCAAAAGAGGGACGGACGTGCGGTTTCGGACTCGTCCTCCGGGGGCCTGGGCTCTCCTCTCAGCATGTTTCATCCACGCCGAGCCACATGCCCCAGTCCGTCCCCAGGCGGCTTCTGGGGCTACGAGCCACGCACTGCGGGAGCGCGGGAGGGCTGGCGAGCGGGCGAGTCGAGGCCCCCGCGGCCCTCCACGAGCCTCCGCCCCACATGGCAAGGGGCCCTCCTGGGAGGCACGCAGTCCCCACACAGTGAGGGGCCAGTCCTCGGCTGAGGTGGCCACGAGTGCCAGCACCAGGCCGGCCGCTGGGCCCTCTCCCCTGCGCCGCGCCCGGCCCGGCCCCTCCGCGGGGCTCCCTCGGCCGGAGCCCCCTGCCGGCTTGGGCCACGGCCAGAGGCCCCGGAGCTGGTCCGGGCGCCCGCGAGGGCCGCTCAACGAGGCAGCGCCAGCACACAGCCGAGGCCTCCCGGTCCTTAATCGGAGCCTCTCGCAAGGTGGAACCAATTATCGCCATCTGCCGTTGCACAGTTATATTTCCTCTCTAGCAGCACATTCTTCACAAACTCGGTAGCTCCCTCCCTTTACATTTGTAAATGCTGTTGACTGTGGATAAAATCCATGTTTACTTTGTATTCGGGGCCTGTTTTAATCGCCAGCAGATGTTCCATCCCGCTCTGCTTTGCTTGGCACACAACCTCAGAGGGAAAGAAAAGAAAAATCTTTATTTTAAATTTAAATTGTAGATTGTTGCAGACTAAATAAAATGCCAAATTGTTATTGGAAACAACACAGCCACTGCAATAACTGGGCTGACATTTGCTTTTTATACAATTATAATTTTGTTTTCTGGCAGTGCTTAATGCAAGATGGGTTCCACATTGGGGGACGTTTCTCCCCCTCCTGCAGGATGATTTGCAAGGAGGCTGCCGACGTTTGAAATTTATTTTTATTTAATACTTTCCTATGAGCTTATGAAATGCTGGGATTATACGGCCATATACAGGAGAGAGTGTCCCGCGAGCACCAGCCCCCTGGATTCCCGTTGCGACGCATGCGATCCCCGTGAACCCATCTGCAGGGCTCCCGATTCCAGCAGGCCTCTCGTAAAGACACCACGTCTCCACGGGCTGGATTGGCTGCGCAGCCCTTTTTATCTCTGGTTTCTTTCATATTTATGGTCACCTTTGATGTCCAATACGCACACCCTCTTCCTCTGGCTTTTATTTAGCTGTTATTAGGGTCCACCGTGGCTTCCACACCCCGACGACGTGTGCTTTCCAGATTGCAGGGGAACCTCGCACTCCGGATACCCGCGGGCCGTTGCCACCGTTCCTGGCGGGATGAGCACCCCAGGCTGGTCCACCAGCCATTCCAAAATGCCCACTCTGCAGGCCCGGGGCAAACAGTGGGCGTGAATATCCTCCAGAAGAGTTTGCGGGGTCCTGACCTGCACGCTCGAAAGATGTGCACTTTGGGGAAACGCACAACTTTTCCCGCTTGAACACACAGAAAAACAGGTGGCAAAGAAGACCAAGCTGAGCTTCGAAGTAAATTCGGCAGAGCGCCTGTCACTCGCGTTTTGCCGGCCCCAGACCGCAGCACCCGAGCGATGCCCTGCATTTTGGCTCAGGGCTGGTGGCACCTGCTTTCGGTGAAGCACAGCACCAATCTGTAAGAGTGAATCCACCTCACCAGCCCCCGTTTTTATCACGCACACCTTTGAACACCTTGCGGTTCACCAAGGAAGGCACTCCTGGCCGAAAGCCCGTTTGTCACGCAACGGAAAGCTTTCCGCAATCACCCGCCGCAAGTGGCAGAGCTTCCAGGCCCAAACTCTTGGGGCGTGGAGCCACAGCAGGGGCCCCCACACAATTCGGGGACGCATGCATCAGCTCACATCGGAGAAAAAGGATGGAGGGGAGGGGAGGGAAAGCACGAACTGCAGTCGGGAAGAGCCCTTAAAAACCAAGCCAAGCCAGGCGCGGATTCCGGCCAAGCTTCTGCCCACAGAGCGACGCAAAGACGTTCCAAGCACTCCTGTCAACAGCGACACCTGGAATTTGCAACCTCTCTTCTGCTTGTTTGCCCGTGCACTTGGAAAATCAATACCATTTTGCAGGGGAACTTGGACTTTCCGTGGCTTGAGAAAAGACCGAAGCACCGTGTGGAGAACACGGGAGGCGGCGCACGGGCTCGTGGCAGCCGTGTGCAGGGAGCGAACAAGCGGCGAGCATCCCATTCTGAGGCCTCCGGCGGGAGCTGCTGCCTTGGCCTGGGAGCCCTTTGAACAGAAATGGCAGCCCCTCGGGCAGGCACTGAAGCACGTGCCCCCGGAAGGACCCCGTTCGGCTCCCCAGAGAAGCCGAGATGCTGCCCCTTGACTGAAGAGGCTCGCGCGGTCTGAAATACTGTACCCCCCCCCACTGCCCCCGCCCCAGACACTCCCAAGCTGCAAGCAGCTGTGCTTAGCCAAGGCACCCGCGCTTATCTAGTCAGAGCCTCATCCACAGATCGTAATGTGGGGCCCGACATCGCCACCTTCCCAACCCCCGTGCTTCCCCCGCAGCTCCTTTTTCTTCCGTACCGGAGGAAATCTGCTAAGGGAGGCGGGGGCAGTGAATGCTCCCCAATCTTCTGACGGGGCCTCAGCCCAGAAGCCCCCCAGCCGCGATCCAGCCCACTGGGCTGCCATAACGGCATTCTGTGAGCAAAAACAGAAGGCCTGAAGGAGGAATAAATCCCATCGATCTATTAAAAGAGGGAGAAATTCTTCAAGCGGAGTAGAATGCAAACCAGGTTGGCGAGAGGCAGAGTTATATTTTACATCACAGGTGAATACTGGACTGCATTAACAGCTCATTAAGCAAAAATCTTTGCAGGTCTGGATCTAAAAGGAAAATCACATCAATTGTCATATATAATTTCCAGTCTGTGGATAAATCTAAAGAGATGTCAACGGGCCGGCCTTTCACCGTGCACCAAACAAACAGGTGCGTCTTGGCCTCCCGACCCGTGACGTCAGCCGCACGGCGAGCCCCTCTCTGCGTGAGGCGAACCAGTTGGCCCTCGCTTGATGGCATAATACCTGCTTCATAAAACACGGAAACATTTATAACACATGCTTTGCTGAATCCCGGGAGGAATGGAGTCTTACGATGCGAAGTAGTCCCCCAGAAAACTTGTAAATCATAGGAAAGTTTAACATATCCTGGGACAGCTCTGAAAATCTGTTTGCGGTTTCCAGTTCATTTTTGAACATTATATCTGGTCAAGCCACAAATAGCGAACGGATCCCTCGACGTTTCTATGCCAAACGTTTGTTTAAGCGTGACGGGCAGGGTGGATTTACATTCCAGACAAATCTGGTTTCTCAGAGTCAATTAACGTGCCAGTTTGGGATTCCATTAGCGCGTTGTTTACCCGTGGCCCGTTCAGAGCTGGGAGACAATGGCCAGGCCGTTCCCGCACTGGGCGCCCGGCAGGCCGGCAGCCTGGCCTCTCCATGCGGAGGCATCAGGCCTGCCCGCCCGGCTCCTCCTCTGCAATGCTCTGGAATTTTTCAATATCGTCAAGAATTTCCGTGGCTTTGGAATCGGCCGGGAGGGATGGATTAAGCCCCTTCCCCCCACCGCCAAACTCAGTGCTGCCTGCGGCCCCAGCGCCGCTCGGCGAGCCCCGTGCAAGGGAGCCACCGATGGGCCCTGTCCCGGGCACCTGGCCTCCCTTTGCGGAGGCCGGTGGGCAAGCAGGCCAGAGGAGGGGGCCGGCACCGGCCGGGGGCTTGGGGCGCCAGGGGGTCATGGCTGGGGAGCTCAGCCTCCAGGCCCATCCAGCCGCCAGTCCCTCAGCCAGTGAAATGCCCCAAAAGTCCCAGGATCACCAAACTAGCACAGGTTGGTCCAGGATAACCTCCGGCAGGATGCAGAAGCCCTTCCCAGAGACTGGCCCCGGGGCCCACAGAAAGCTTCGCCGTGGCCCTCCGCTCGTTCCGCCGCCAGAACGCAGCGGCTCTGCAGTCGCCCTTTCTCAGCTGGCTGCTCTGGATGCCTCTTTGCATGGATGGCTTTTCCCCAGTCGGCCTTCCCCCGAGAGCCACGCTGCATGGCACAGAGATGGGGCCCCCCTGCAAAACCCCCCCTTTCAGGCATGAACAGGGTGGGGGCAACAGCGGGTGGAGGCAGGTCCTCGCCGTGGGCAGCCGTCCAGGTCCCCCCAGGAAGCTTGTCCTCTCGGGAGGCTCCGTCCCACCACGGAGGAAGCATCCCGCCTACTCCTTGCCAGGACTTGGGTTTCCTTTCGGTCTTCGTTCTGCAGCACCGGCGGCTTCTAGCGAGCGCTGGATGCCCCGATGGCGGAGCCCGCTCAGGCCCTCACTGTCGTCTGGAGGCTCATTCCAGTCCCAAGAAACTTGTTAGAATCCTGCTGTTAATATAATGTAATTTGGAGGAGGGGGGAAGCATTTGCTTTTTATTTTAAAAATAGGTGGTTTTGCGATTTGAGCCTGTCAGCATCCCTCTTCCGGGCCTCCTTGTAATAAATTCAGTAAGCATCTGAATTGTGCCCGGCTTTGCGGTTCCTGGCTGTACAATGAGATCTTCTGTGCATGCACATCTCCCAAAGTCCAACGGAGTGATTAATTGCTAGTCTGGGAATCTGACTATGCCTTCCACTCAGGCGAGCGCGGACGGCTGCGAGCCCTGCCCTTTCGCATCTCCGCAGGGCTCCTCCACTCGGCAGACAGCTTCTTAATTCAAACAAGACTCGGCTTCGCTGCTCTCGGGCAGAGCCGCTGGTCCCAGCACTGGCCACGCGGACACGCGAGTCACGGGGAGCCCCGGGCCCGCTCCAGGGTGGCAGCAAGCGCCTGACTGCCATGGGAGCAGGCGGAGAGCAGGAGGATCCCAGCGTGGCCCGGAGGCGCCATGGTGGCTCTGGGTGCACAGCGGGTGGGCAGGCAGCTGGGGGCCGGCACCCTCTGACCCGAGAGCCAAGCGGCCCTCAGGTGCCCAAGGGACTCCACGTGCCCATCCGGCGCGGCTTCAAGAGTCCTTTGCGGCCCTCTGTGTCCCAGGCTGGTCTGCCGGCCGGCTGGGACCAGCTCTCCACGAAACGCCCGCCTCTCCAGGGCGGCGTCTCCGCATGGGCACGGGACTGGCGGTGCCCGAGGGCCGTGGCCACGTCTCCCCAGGTCAGCACCCCCGGCCCCCCCGGCCCCCTGCATGGGCCGTGCTCCCGTGCCTCAGGCCGCAAGCGCTCCGGGCAGCTTCGGAGACACACAGAATTCCGGCTCCTTCCTGGCTCTCGCTCGCAGCTCAGCCCCACACCGCTCGGGCAGGGATCGTTCCGCTCTGGAGGAGCGCCGGGCCAGTGACCGCTTCTCGCCCAAGACGGAGAAGGCCTCCCAGCGGCTCCAAACCGGGGAGGGCGAGCGGGCATCATGCTGCCATGTGCCCACGTGAGTTTCTGACCAGCGAAAAGTTGCGCTCCTGACATTATGCGCCCTGTCAGCTCAGCTGAGCCTCAGAGCACCGCTCCAACCCACAGCCCCTGGAAACACGGTCAGCAGTGGGAACCAGGGCAAAGAACCCCCAAGATCCAAGTGGGTCCAGAACCAAAATGTAGAAAGAAAACAGGGCATTACACACATTCCCAGCAGCTCATTTGCCCTGACAAAGAATCAGCATTCAGACAAACAGGAGGGAGGAAGATCAAAGGGTGCTTCGCCAAAGGACATTCCCAGACATGCGGACACATTAACTCGCATCCCTCGCATGACAAGCGGTTTTCCGCCTGTTCCCTTTGGGGGAAGTCGGCTAGGCCAGCTCCTCTCCTCTCCGGGCCGGGCCGGGCCGGCTGGCTGCTCACCCCCCTTTCGCCCCTTGCGGGGGGCTGGGGGACCTCTGGCCACGGGGCCCCATCCGCTCACAGCAGCGACGCACGCAGAGCGGCACCCGGGCCGGGCGGCAACGAGTGACAAAGAGCAGCGAGTGCGCGACGCCCGAGCAGCGAGGCGGTTTGCGCGCCGCATGAGGAAACGTTTACTCCTCAGACAGGTGGCCACTCCATCAATTTTGTTTTTCACATAAAGGGGGCCGGGGAGAAGAAGACGCTTGCATCAAAAATGCAGCAGATCTGCGCTAAAACCAAAGGGCAAGCCACCATTTTTACGGTTTCTTTCCGTACTGCCAGAGCCCCTTCTGCAAGTGCAATTATGAGAAAACAAAAGGGGATTTGCAATAAATCTTCCCTAAAGCTGCAAATCGTCCCGGCGCTCCCAAGCACGGATTACAGAGGGCTTGTCTGTCCCCGGACAGAGGGCTGTGGGTGGCCCCAGCCTCGGGGGGCGGAACGGCGAGCCGAGGGGAGATGCGCTGGCCCCCCAGCGGCAGTGGGGCGCAGCGCACTCGGGGGCATGCAGACGTGCCCCGTGCCACCCTGGCCGTTCCGGCCTGGTTCCCCGCATGACGAGGGTGTCCGCCAGAGAACCGCCCCGGGGGGGGGGGGGGGGGGGGGGCTGCGGCAGCCACTTGCTTCTGGAAGCATTTTGATCTGTCTTCCTGCACGCTGTGGGAGGCGGGAATCACAATCACACTCCGCGAAATGGAGACTTCGCCCGGTGCTGCTTCACACACGGGAAAAGGGCTCTCCGTGGTTCGGCCGCGTGCTCCCCCTCACTGCATCTGCTTCACCTGGCGGGGCGAGGACCGGTCCAGAGGGTCCAGAGCTCTTGGGGTGGGAAGGGGAAGGAGGGAGCCTGAGAGGGAAACGCAGGCAGACGCCCGGCCACGGGAACGCCCGCAACGCAGGAGCGAGGGCCGAAGCGTCTTCTCTCCCCACCCCCTTGCCCAGCCGGACCGCCCCATCGCGCAGAGGGAAAGCGCTTCTGCCGGATCGTGCCCCAGCACCTGCCCCCCGGCTGCTTCCAAGAGCAGAAAGTGGGAAGGCGACGGGGGCTCCGGACCCCAAATTCCAGGACGCCCCACTGGTCCCCCAAGAGGCCAACTTGCTGGCATCCGGAGAATCACGCCGGTCCGAATATTTAAGCTCATTTTCTAAGAAAAGAAAAACACACTTGGCAAGAGAGCCTGTGGGCCACACGGCAGTACGCAAGTGCAACAAACAGGGAAACAGAGTGAGCGCGCAGGACACCTCGCGGCGAGTCGGAGGCTCTTCCGCTTTGAAGGCCGGGGGCGCTTGTGCCAGGCCGCCCGGCAGGCCCCAGTCGCCCCAAGCCGAGCCACAAAGCGCGCCGGAGCCTCATGCGCAGGAGCAAATTCACACGCTCTGGAGATCCCTCCCGAAAGGGGAGGGAGAAGGGAAGCGCCGGGAAGGGAGGGTGGGCAGCTCTGATCCTGAACCTGAACCATGGAGAGGAAAACAAAGGCGAGAAGCGGGGATGCGGTCTTGCAATCACCGCTGTGGCTTATTGATCTGTCGGCTTGAAGTGCCACGGTATCATCGTTTCATCACTGTATCGCGTTAAGCTGTTTTTCGTTTAAACACACACACTTCCCCACTTAAAATAAAAACCCCATTTTGTGACTCAGGGATCCAAACTTTAGGCCCTTAGATGTGTCAAGCAAAATAAATCAAAAGTCATACGGGAAAGTAAAGTGAGCAACAACAACCAAAAAGCGAGCTAGAAACGGAGCCGTCCAAAGGAGAAACGTTTTTCCTCAATCGCCATGAATTATGTTCAGTTCATCCTTCTTTATGCATCTGCAGCTCTCTTACATCTGCTGGAGTCATTTAGGATTTCAGAAAAGGTTTCCACTCCTGCGCCGTCGTGTGTCTGTCCCAAAGGACCGGCAGCGTTAATAAAACAGGTAGACGCGCGAGCTGCACTCGGGCAGCTCTGGCGTTCAGCGGGATCCAGGCAGACTGGAGAACGGCACGCACAGCGCCCGGAGAGGGGTGCGGCTGCTACGGCACCTCCGCCCAGTGGGGTGCAAGGGCTGAGCAGCGCCCCACGGGACCCCGCTGCCGGGGGCTGAACCCGGGACACGAGGCGGGGCCTCCGCCCCGGAGCGCAGCCCCCCGGCAGCGGGGCTGGATTCATGCAGCCCCCGGGGGCTCACACGGTTCCAACATGGCGGCCGCTCTTTGGCCCCCGGTTCTGGCACAGGAGCCTCTGAGCACCCCAAGCCCCAAAATGTGCCAAGGCCCATGGACCCGGATGGCCCCCGAGTCTTCAGCCTGGGTCCCTCTAGGGCAGCACTGCCAGCTCTGACTGGCAGCCGCAGCCCTCCCTCCAGGGGGGCCCCGGACAGATCTTGCCCCCCTGGAGAGGCCGGGAATCCAACCCGGGGCCCACTTGTGAAGGCAGGCTCCACGGTGCCCGGCCCTTGCGGCCCCCCGGCCGACTCTTTTATTTACCTGTGCTCTATCTATTATTGTTTAAAATATTTACCGCATAAAAGTCACTTCCAGGCCTCTTTGCATCAAGGGGTGGCATGAAATATCATTAAAACATGGGCAAATAACAGCTGATTGTTCACGGGCTTATTATTTTTCTACCCCACCCATTGCAGGGCTCGGGCCAGTCCCAAGATGCCTGTCAAAAGGACTGTCCCCTCCATTCGCTGGTTCTGCTGTCAGGCTGACAATTCTGCCCCACGCTTTACTGAGGGCTCCCGAGCATCTGTGCCCCACGGCAGCCTTGCAAAGGGGCTGCCACCACCCCGTTCCCGGTGCAGAAATAAGACATCACCGGGGGACTGAGAGAAACGGGGCCCAGGCACAGGTCTGTGGAGGTCCCGGTGCCCCCCTTTCCAGGACCTGGGTGGGAACCTGGGTCAAAGCCAGGCTCCTCAGGGAAAATCCGGGCATCTCTTGCTCAGAACCCCGAGATATTTGTGGAGCTTGGACTCCACCCAGATGGGAAATGCCCTCAGGTCAATTTACAGTCAAGAAACCAAAAACACCGCAAAAATCAGCCAGCAAAGATGTGGCCTTAAAAGAATGAAAATAATACGACGTAAAATGTGACATTGTACTACGATGTCAAGAACCTACATGGCATGTCGATGTAATGCAATATGAAACGTGATTTTAAAATATTTAAAACACCAGGGAGGATGCTAATCTTCAAAGGACGCTGCTTGAAAAGGAGCAGCATGCGACCTTCGGGGATGTGCTTCCAGGGTCCCGTGCACGGCAGGAGCGGAAGGCGGGGGGCCGAGGGTGTCGCCCACCCTTTCGTGGCTCGCGTTTTGCCACAGCTCAGCACTGAAGAGGGCAATGTGGCCCCTGCCCATGGGCAGAGCTGAGGCTGAGGGAAAGCCACGCGCAGGGCTGGCCGGGGATGCGACCGTTCGAGTGCCAGCGGCGGCCGGCTCACGTGGCGCAGGCCGTGCCGTGCAGCCCCACGGCTCCCGCCCCACTTGCCTGTGGCGAGCAAGTGGGCTCTCTTTCCACAGAAGCATCAACGGGAGGAATCCGGCGTGGTAACATGCTAGCAAGCACGGCGCACTCGTCTGGAGCAAAGAAACGAGCGGGCGCTGCAGCGGCGAGGCGGACCTCTGGCGGAGGCGTCACTGGCACCGCTGCGCCCACATGGGAACCGCATGTGTGAACCCACTGCAGCCCGGCCCGTCATCCCCACAAGCGCTAAGGAGGCATCTCCGGGAGGGAGCGGGGCGGCCGTCCCCGGGGCTGGCGAGCAGGGCGTGAGGGGGCCGGAGCGCGTGCTCCGCTCAAGGCCACACAGCCGAGACACGGACACGCATGTCTGCACAACTCGCCCGGCGGGTCCTGTGCCCCATTCCAAGGGCCCCGACTTCCCAAGCCAGCCCCTCTGCCCCTGAGGCAGCGAGCGGGTCCCCGCCGGGCACGTGCTCCGATCGGCGATGCTTCTGCCGTGCTTAAGAAGGAAATGTAATTGTCCATGTAATTTCTTAACGACGGACTGTTTGCTCAGCCGGTCCAGATGCTTTCCTTGGCCTTCATCTTGCGAGGAACGTTTGCGCTGGCTTCCCTGGACAAATACAAGCTGGAGTCCCCGGCCCGTGAGGGGGAGCACCTCACGGCCGAGGGGCAAGCTGCCGAGCTGGAGCGCTGCCCCTTGGCTTCAGCCGGGGGCACCTGCAGAGCCCCCACCTGTCCGGGAGCCCAGCTGGCATCCCCAGGAAGGACAGAGCAGGAAGGGCCCATCCTGGTCACCCAGATTTCGCTCCCGCGAGGAATCCCAGCTGAGGATCCTTACGCAGGAGAAGGCCAAAGAATTCCTTAAAGCTGCCTTTATCCACCTAGTAAAAACAACAGCCATAAACCCTCCACTTCAAAGAGCAGGAATTAGGCAGCGCTCGGTCTGTGTAAGCACTGCTACTGCTCGAGCACCCGAGACAGAGAGAAAGCGTACTTCATCTCAGTGGGTTTACTTATGAGTAGACATGGCTAGGATCGTACCCTTAAGGTTAGGCATTTCTTTGAAGCAGCTGAATCAAGTTTATCACATTTGTTTTAACCACATTTCCTTCTACATTAATACATACTGAGCAAGCATCTGATGTTTGATGAAAACTGAATGTCAGAGTGGAGACCCTGTGTTAATATAGTCTACGGATGACCTTACTCAGTCTTTTTACCTGCCATAAATTTGAATTAATTCTCATTGTATTTCAGTTCCCAGCTCACTGTGGTGCATTAGCATATAAAAATTAACTCTGCGAGCTGTAATCAGTTCACCTTAATAAGCCAACTTACCAGGACAAATCTGATAAAATTATAGCACCCCCTTGTGGTGTTACCTTTATACCCCAGTGGGGCATTGCCCAATATTATGCTTTAAAATCTTCCTCCACCACGCTTAGTGGATAACTAATTAACCTTTTCTAAAGCCTGGTAAGAGCAAAGGGAAATTAAAAGGACCGTCATCGGGAGTCTGAAAATAGATTAGAAGACTGGCATTTCACCTCAACTGAAGAAGGGCATCGTCTTGCGCAGAAGCCACACACGTTCACAGCTCAACAGATGAAAAGCGCGCACACTCAGGTAAGAGCAGAAAGGAGACAGGCCGCCCCCCATCGATGCCCCCTTTATTGACAGAAAACTGCCCAGAGCCATCCTGGGCTGGACATGAGGCCTCCTTCGCCCCGCAATCTGTCTCCGGACGCCCCCCCCCCACACGGGGCAGAGCAGCACCCCCCCCGGGGGAGGCACCTGCACGGCGCCCCCTGCCCTTTCCCTCCGACGGCCGCCCTTCCTCTTTCACGCACAACCTCGAACCTGGATCAGCCACCCACGCTGGGAAGCGCTGAGGAACCGGGGCGGCGCGGGGGCAAGAGGGCAGCAACTGAGCCCGGGCCGCCTGCGGCTCGCGGGCACCGCGCCATCTCAGCTGTGAAGGCCTGCACACACGCTGCAGCCAGGCCCCCATCGCACTGGCAGGAGCTGCAATCTGGTCTATGGGGCATGCATGGCGTCCGAAGAGCACCATTCCCCCGGCCGTGGCGACTGCAGCCGCAGGGCATTTGGGAGGGGAGAGGTATTCTGGCCGGGGCTGACACGGCGATTCGCCTCGCAAGTACGGTCAGGCAAGAACTGATTTAAAACCTCCAGTGGAAAGACACCGTCTCTCCAATTTCCCCGCTGGAAAGCCGCATTAATGAGATACGGAAAGACCGCGCCTTCCTCTGCTGCAGCGAAATCAGTCAGCGCCCAAGCATTTTACTGCACTTTGAAACTCCCGTTTAATTTGGCTAAAGGGGAACTAAATGTCTGAAAACAGGGCGTGTTCCCCATTTAATATGCCAGCTGCCACAGAACCGCATGTCCGGGACGCACAGGGCTGGTTCCGCCTTTCCAGCAGACACAAAATAAAAGCATCGCATGGTACTTCTCTGGCCTGCCACAGGAGCTGCCGACGTAGCCGAGAGCATGACCGTCTCCACGGCGCATGCGAATAAAAATTTGGGGCATGGTGTGGACACACGCATGAGCTCACCACTGAACGTGTTGGAAAAACAAACTTTTGCCTCTTCCCCGGAATCTTTCTATGAATCAGCAGAGCCCTCCTGAAGGCAGCTACTGCAGAGGTCTCTGTTTTTGCCCCCATTAAAGAGAATTCACAGCTCAGTGTGACAATACAATAAATGAGCCCTTCCAGAACAGGGAAGGCGCAAGCATCTCACACGGTATATTTTTCTCCCACTCTATCGCTTCAGCCATAAGTTTCATCCTCTTTCTTTTCCTTTTCCTTTCCTTTCCTTTGACTCTTCCCAGAATTTCGAAGCAAAACAGCCCCCTTTTCGACCGAAGTAAAGAATAATCAATCTGAAATGTGTCTTTGCCATGATTTTCATCAGTGTGAGCGAAAACAGCCTCAGAGGGTTTTCTGTTTTACCAATAATTTCTCATTCTTGTAAAAGAAAACAAGGTAAAATGGTGCCAACATCTGTTTTTTCATTTTTTGTTTGGCGTTCTGTTGGCTACCTCTGTATTCTCTCATACAAGACTAATAGGAAACATCACTTAGGCTTGGTTTCAGTTAACAGATGGTCTTTAAACGATCCAACATAAAAGCACACATTTTTTTAAAACTGACCCCCAGACTGCTTCATAAAGTAAAGGGTTTTTTTAAGATCTTTAAAAACTTTAAAGAAGTCATAGTATAAAAGAGGCCCTAGAGTACAAAGAACACTTATAATTTCCAACTTAAAATATCAGAGACAAAAGATTTAACAATACGATAAGTATCAGAAATAACACACAATTCCCTTTGCAGCTATATAAAAAGGGGTCGGCCTCCTGGCCAAAAGCTTTCGTACTCAGATTTTAAGTACCACCATAAAATCACAGCAAACAGGTCTGAGAAACCGCTCTGCCGTCACGGGGGCCCGCCGGGGCCACGGTTTCCACATGCCAGCCAGCCTGGGGGGACCGCGTGCCCAGGCTGGCTGTCCAGCGGCCCCCTGGACAGGCGCGTCCCGGCCAGCCACCCCCGAAGCACGTCCGGCTCGCAGCAGCCACAGACGTCTGCAACGTGGCCCAGCGGGGCCTTCCAAACCCCTCGGCTGCCCCGGGCGCATCCTTAAGTCCCTGGCACATGGCCGGCGTGATCGCTGCCACCGGGTTTTCACGCTCCCCAAAATGCACGCCGTGCCCAAGGGGGTTCTCTGCCGGGCTGCTCCCGCTGCCTTTGGAGGACGACTGCAGCAGGGCTGGAAGAGGAGCCCAGCCGCTGGACGGGAACGGGAGGCGAGCGGGGCCCAGGCAGCGCTCGCCCCGGCTGGCTTCACGCTGCCTGCTGGAGGGACCGGCCAAACCCGCCATCTCTGCACGGAGCCTCGAGCAAGACGGAGCGAGCCGCCAAGCATCCGAGCGCGTCTGCTCTCTCCTCAGCCGGCCCTCCCAGAGGCTGCAGCTCTGCCCAGCTGGTCGCGCCGAACCGTTTTCCAAAAACAAAGGCCTCACATCCAGCACACATGATGTTGGCTCACCTGTGACAGCTTTTCACTGCAACTGATCTACCTACTATTTGAACTAAGGTTGACTTCCTTTGCTTTTGGATAATACCCTTTTGTTTTCTTTTGGCAAGGGTAAGGCCAAACTGAGCCTATTTCTTAAAAAGTCCCTGAAGAAGAACATTAATTAAGGCATAAATTGTGAGAAACGAGACAATCTTTGCAATGCGCTGGAATGACCAATATCAAAATAATGTTGAACCATACGTGTGATTGCTGTCCTTCCGGCAGTCATTTCTGATCCTGTTACTGGGTTTGGCTTTAATAGCACAAGCACCTCTGCGCATCGCTTGGCTTGGACCTCCGTGCGGGTCGCCGTGGCTCCATTCATTTCCTCAACACTCCACCCCGCAGGCACCCGCCTTTGGCACACAAGGGTGGAGGCGGCCAGGCTGCCTGCGATGCAGCCACGGGTGCAAGCGTATCCCCCCCCACAACCACGGACGGAGGGCAGAAGTGAAGGGGGACGCTGCCTCTTAAGGCAGCGTGCCAACATGCGTGACAGCAGGGCCTGGCTTCACAGCAGCCACCTCGCAAACCACAGGACTAGCCCCTTGGTTTCTAAGCCTGCGGATTCTGGGTACTCCTCAATCACAGTGACCGAGTGTCCCAGGAAAGGAAGGCTCTGCCGGCTTCTCCCACCCAATTTCCAAAGTGTCATGCAAATTAATAAAAACAGGGCAGAAGGACAAATAATGCTGGCCACTAATTGAAGGCAGGAAGCGAGTGCCCATCGTTCCAGGTGCCGCATCGGCACCAGAGCCATCCATCACCGGCGGAGACGAGGCTGCCGTTGCCCGGCCGGCCCGCGACAAGCCGGAGAGACCAACACGCACCTTTTAAGGAGGTTATGGAACAAAAGAACTCATTTTATCACTTGGCTTTACCGCTTGAGAAAATGGCTCCTGGAGCGCTCAGCTCCATGATAAATGCGCCCCCTCCGGATCTTTATTGCCCTTGTAAATCACAGGACTGACAGCAGTTAATAAGAAAGCTTTTGAGTGGTTTTGAAGTTTTGCTATGGACAAATAAAGCCTCATATTAAAGAATTTGCTAGTCCTCAAGGTGTGAAAAAATTATTGTAGGTAAAACCTGCTTTTCAAGGGCATGTTTTTGTTTTCTTCTTGTGGGGAAATGTGTGTGTTAAGAATGGAAGATGCTTAAGGAAGCAGCCACTTTAATTTGCCTTTCAGATGGAAGCACAACGCCTTCTGCCTTCCAGCCCCTGCCTTTTGTGTTGCTAAATTTCAAAAGGGCGGAGAAAATTCCTGCATATACAAGAGAAAGGGCAGAACAGCCCCACAACCAGGCAATGGCATGTTGAGGCTGCAGGCACCCAGGAAGCCAGTGCCTCGCCCCCCCCCACCTTCCGAATGGGGCAGGAAGCGCTTCCCCCTCTGCGCAAAGCGGGCAGGGCAGGCCGGCTTCTCATTAGCCAGACCCTGCCCTTTCCTACCGGGAGGACTCCCTTTTAGGCTCCGCAGGGGGGGCACTCCCCCCCCCAATTCTGCAGACACCTAGCAAGTCCAGGGACTAGGTCTGCAGGCAGGGGCGCTACACTGGATGCAGAAATCCCCACCAAGGAGCGGGGAGACGGTGCCTTGCAAGGCGAGTGAGGGCACCCATTCCCCGAACGGCTCGCGATGCTTCAGGCTGTGCGTTCGCCTCTGCAGCTCTGAGATTCGTGGAGGAGAGTCTGCAACAGGAACCACAGCTGCTTAATCTAGTTCTGGCATCCTCCAATCCCTTCCCTTCCAAAACCCCTCATCCCACAGCGGCTCCAACGTGAAGATGCTCGCAGGCAGCAAAGCACAGCGCATGCCTGGCAGCCCATGAAGAGAACGCGAGCGGCACGGCTCAGAGACGCGGCAGAGAGATGCCGGGGAAACGGCACGCCAGTGGTGCCGGGATCCTGCTGGTGTGCACAGGATCCCGCCCATCCACAGGAGGAGCAGAGAGCCACCGTCGGCCCACGTGCTTGGCTACAGGTGCTCGCAAAGCGCTGCACCTGCAGGCACGGCGAGCCCAGCTCTCGGCGCCTCGCCCCCCTCCGTGGGCCCACATGTTCCACTTGTGCACCCACGGAGCAGACCCTCCGGCGCGAGACGTCCCGCTCCTTTCCCGCTTCCTGGAGCCAGGACTGCTGCTCTCTCTCCGGCTGCCTCGGCCCCTCACTCCCTTCCCGCCAGGCCTGCGCCGAATCGGGGGCTCCCCTCCAACCGTCACGCGGCCGTGGAGGATCAGCGCCCCGACCTTGCAAAGCCCTCCCTCGCTTGCTGCTCAGTGGCGAGGGGCTCGTCCCCCGAGCGGAGGACCCCTGCCGCTCTCGCAGCGAAACCCGCGGGCCACCCACCGTGTCCGCAGCTCCGCACCTGAGCCGCCTCGGACCCCGTCCTCACCCCAATCCACAGCCCATCCGCTCGTCCGCAGTCCCTTGACCGGGCAATGCGATGCAGGGCTCTCTGCCGTCCACACCAACCGCAGCACCATCTGTCCACGCACTCCTGAAGGTGCCCGGGCTGGACATGCCAGAGCCTGCCCAGTCCCCCTGCCGCTACCTACTTCTTTCCAAAATGCCTTCCTCGGGAAGCTGTTTACTGACAACTTTTTAGTCAGTTTATGTGGCTTCTTTTTTAACTGAACGGTGCTGAATCTCCCAACTGAAACAAACCTCCGTTTCCCCTGTAGGTGCGACAGTTTGGACTACCTAACGGAGAGGATGGTTCCCCACGAAACGCAGAGGCAGACCTGTCCAAAAGATCATTCCAAGCACAAGACAGCGGAGTTCCCAAAGCCAGCACCAAACGGCCTCAACCGAAGGCAGCATTGATTTGTCTGATTTAAAAGCCACACTTTAAATTTGCGATTAATGAATTGATTAACGTGGCGATTAATTTGATGGATGCTTTTGGTCATACATCTTGCCAAGAAAGCTGATGCAAGAGCCGGAAAGAGACCGGGGCGTGACTGTCACACGCGGAGTCGGGGTGGCAGAGGTCAAAGCCGCTTGCTGGTAAAGCCGGCCCATCGCCCTGCACAGTCTATCTTTTCCGTCCCTTGCTTATTGCCTGACATGATTTAACAACTGTAATTCCTTATTTAACAATGTCAAAGGTTTTTAGGAAATTGACTGTATTTCACCAACAATATATTTCTTCTTGATTACCGAGTGGTTAAAATGATTTTAAACCAAGACAGCAAAATAAAGCAGTAAGAAAATCAATAGGTGCTTAAAACATTCCTTCTATTAGGTAATGGCATTTAAAATATCCGCAGCTTGTAATGGCACTTAGGATATGCCCAGAAATCAATGAGCTAAATTACTTATTGAACAAGTTAATTTGAACATTGAGTTTTATAGGTAGATTGATAAAACAAGCTTCCCAAAATGTGGGCAGATGTCGCCCCCTGCCGGAAAGAAGGCGAGACGCCAGCGAGAGAAAAAGAAAACAACATTATGCGAGCGGCACGGTGCAATTTCTGGGCTGGCCGCAAGAGGGCCCTGCTCTTTCGGGCCGGGGTGATTTAAGGGGGACCTGCCTGCCCAGCCCCCTGGGGCCTCCAGGGCCGTCTGAACAGCATTACGGGCCGGGGCAAAGCCGTGCACTGGGGACCCTAGACAACTGCAACTACTGCCCATTTTGGAAGTTCCCCCGTTTTCCAAGGGTTAACCTACACGGATCAGGATGGGGCCCACGGCGTTAAGGCGGCCCTGCGGGCCTCCCCGGAAGCCTGCGAGGCGCCAGCCCGGGGGAGGCGGCCCGCCCCGGGGGCCTCCCTGCCCCGGCAGCGCCCTGGCGGCTCCCTGGAGCTGCGCGGCCCGCCGCCAGGCCCACCCGCAGACGCGACGCCGCGGGCGAGTCCCGGAGCGGGCCGGCCGGCATGAAGCCGGGACGCGGCAGCCTTCGCCCAGGCAGGCGCAGCGCAAAGCAGGCCGCCGCGGAGGCCCGACACCGGCGGGCGCGTCCAGAGCCGGCTGCGCCCAGGCTGCGCCGTGGCCCTCCCGCTGGCGGCTGCCCGTGCGCCCACCGACAGGGTCGCGGGACCCCCTGCGCGGCCGGAGCGTGCCGGGCACACGGCGGTGGAAGCGCCCGGCCCGGCCCAAGGCGGCTGCGCCTCGGCCCGGCATCGCTCCGGCGCACCAGGCGCCCTTCGGCGGCGCAACGCGCGGGCGCGCACCTTCTGCCCCCGCGCAGCGCCCTCGCCCTCGCCTCCTACGCGGCCCCAGCGCCAAAGGGGGCCTGCGCCGGCTCAGCTGATGCCCGGGCGGAACCTTGAGGCGGGGAGCGCGCAGGGCGGACTCGTGTTCGTGCCCGGGAACCGCGTCCACACGCCCCTCCGAGCGCGGCCGGTGCAGGGCCGAAGGGGCCAGTGGGCAGGCGCCGCGCTGCACCCTGGAGGCCACCGCGGGCCGCTCGCTTTGCGCGCAGGATTCGCCTCGAGCCGCGCCGCTCCCGGGGCGCCGGTGGGCAGGGGCCCTCCTCCCGCGGCAGAGGCGCCGCGGGGCCGGCCCGGGTCCCCTTCGCCGCCGTGCACTACGGGGAACACGACCGAAGACGTCCTCTTTGCGGACTAGCGTGATAAGGAGGCCGGCGGCGCAGGGCGCGCCGGGAAGGAGCGCTCAAGATGGCGCCTCGCCGGCGACCTCCCGCACATGGCGGCGGAAGACCGCCCCAAGATGGCGCCACGGCGCCGGCCCCCTCCCCAAGATGGCGCGCCGCCGCCTCGCGCTGAGTGGCTGCGGGGAGGCGCAGTGCACGCCGGGAGAGCCGGAGAGCGAGGGCGAGAGCGCGGCCGGGCCGGGCCGGACAGGGACCGGGAAAGCCGCCGAGGGAGCCGCCGCCGCCGCCGCCGCCTGCGCCATCATGCCGGAGCTGGCCGTGGAGCGCGTGGTGGTGCATCCGCTGGTGCTGCTCAGCGTGGTCGACCACTTCAACCGGTGAGGCGGCCGCGCGCTGAGTCACGGGCTGGCCCGCCGCGGCGCTCTGCCCATGGGCAGGGGCCCCGAGGCCGTCGCGGGAGGGAGGGAGGGAGGGTGGAGCGGGGTCCCGGCCGCGGGGCCCGACGACCCCCGCCCTGAGCTCCCCGCCCGCCTCTCCCGCCGCAGGATCGGCAAGGTGGGCAGCCAGAAGCGCGTCGTGGGCGTCCTGCTGGGATCGTGGCAGAAGAAGATCCTCGACGTCTCCAACAGCTTCGCCGGTGAGGCTCTTGCGCGGGGGGGGGGGGCGCCTGTGCCTTCCCCGGGCCCCCGGGGCGCGCCCTGGCCGGGGCGAGACGCGGGCACGGAAAAGCTGCCGGGGCGAGCCTGCTGCCGGCCGTGCAGCTCGGACCCGACCGTGGCGACGGGCGCCTGCCAGTCCGATCCAAGCGGGCGCCCGGCGGGTGCGGTGGGGCTGGGGAGGCTTTGCCGAGGGCGCTGCCCGGTGCTCGGTAGCGGGGAGACGTCAGGCGGAGCGACGGCGCTTTGGCATTGCTTTCCTTTCCGTTGCATGGGTTGCTCTTCTATGCCAAGAGCCGAGGCGGCCTGGCCCGTTTACAGACCAGATTTAATTCGGAAGCCCCTCTTGGCTCTGCAGTGACCCCTCACTCTCCCCTGACCATACCTTGCGCCTTCCCAGTTCTGGAGAGGCGTCCTCTGTCCGAGTTGTTGATTTCCTGGGCACCACAGCAGCCTGCCCCCCTGCAGCGCGCCCGGGGGTCCCGTCAGTGCTGCTGCGGGAAGGACGCACAACTCAGCGGCGGGACACCAGCTTTGCTGCCCCTAAAATCTCTGGCCGAAGGGATCGAGCAGCACATGACGAGAAGAGCTCCCCCTGGGGACCCCGGAGGCTCCCCAGCTTACAAACTGGAGCACGCTCGGCTGGCAGGATTCATGCGTCCCGGCCAGACAGAGACTGTGGCTGCTGGCGCCCCATCCAGCTGTCTCCCCCCGCAGATGCAGCTGGCAGGTTTTAGCCTTTCTTTTCAGTCTAGGCAGGCCCAATTACCTAAAGTAACAGGCTGCTTTTCTCTCTCGTGCCCCTGCAGTCCCCTTTGATGAAGACGATAAGGATGACTCTGTATGGTTTTTAGACCACGACTATCTGGAGAACATGTACGGGATGTTCAAGAAGGTCAATGGTAAGCGATGCGTGGCCAGCAGGGGGGCCGGCTTGGCTGCCTCCGCCGCTTTGGAAAGCCGAGCGGTGCGTTCCGAGGAATTTTGCCCAGACCCTTCACAGATCCCTAGACAGCTTCTGTGAGGCACTGGAAGCATCTGGTGCTACTTTCTGTGTCCGCTTTTGTCCAGCTCGGGAGAGAATCGTGGGCTGGTACCACACAGGGCCCAAGCTTCACAAGAACGACATTGCGATCAACGAGCTCATGAAGCGATACTGTTCCAACTCGGTAAGGGCCCTCCACTCTCGGAGGGTGGGAGCCCCTCCCCGGGGGTGGCGGCCTGGCGGTTCCCCCTTGCTGCCCACTGAAGCCCCGCTAGGTGGGGCTGGAGGACGGCCGGATGGCGGCGGCAGGTTCCCCCTGCTAGAGGGGCTCGGAGGAGGGGCGTCCCACTGCTAGCTTCCAGCGGGCTTCTTTCTGAATAGGTTCTGGTGATTATCGATGTGAAACCAAAGGACCTGGGGCTGCCCACGGAAGCCTACATCTCGGTGGAAGAGGTGCATGATGTGAGTACGTGGAGCCCCCGCGGGGCAAGGCGCCAGTCCCACTGTGTGCTCTGGGCTCAGCCGGAGCGCGGCGTCTGGGTCGCCGCAGCGCAAGGCTTAAGCAGAGCCCTGGGCCCCGGCTGGCCGGAGCTGCCTCCTGCGCCACGCAGGGTGTGGGAGGGCCCCACTCTGGGAGGCAGCTGCCATCCGTGCTTCCTCGGGGGACGCAGCGCCTCTTCCGGCCGGCCAGCTCTGCTCCTGCTCTCACCGGGCGGCCCGCAGCTGCCTGGCCCGTCACAACCTCAGGTTCAGTTTGCAGACTGAGGGGATACTGGCTTTCATGCGGGCACGACCGGTAACAGCCTGTTTCTGCACCCCGAAGGATGGGACACCGACTTCCAAGACCTTCGAACACGTGACCAGTGAAATCGGGGCCGAGGAGGCAGAGGAGGTCGGCGTCGAGCACTTGCTGCGGTAATGCGTGCGCAGCTGCAGCTGCTTCCGGCTCGGCGGCCTGCGCTTTCCGGCGCGCCCCGTTCCTCAGGGCGGAGTGCCGGCAGCTCCCTAGTTTTGGGCGAGCGGTGGTGCAAGACGCCCGAGCTCCACAAGGAGGCAGCCACTTCGGCGCCCGGCCCGTCTCTGTCTGGGGGATCAGCCGTCCCCACGCAGTGTTGCTGGTCCCCCACTGGAGCCGTGCGGGGGCGCCCGTGCTCGGTCAGGCGTGGCGCACAGCCTCTCCCTCGGCCCCTGCAGGTATCTTCGTGCGGCTGGGCCGGGGGAAGAGCGGCTGCCCGTGCAGCCCACAGAAGCGCCTGGCCTTCGCTTTTGGGGCGCGGCCTGAGGCGCATCCGGGCAAAGGAGACTGGCGGGGCAGCTGGGCGTTGCAGGGAGGGGGCAGGGCTGCCGCTGCGCCACAGAGCCCCCACCTGACTCGCCCCCCCCCCCCCGGCTGCTGCAGGGACATCAAGGACACCACCGTGGGGACGCTTTCGCAGCGTATCACAAACCAGGTGCACGGCCTGAAGGGCCTGAACTCGAAGCTGCTGGAGATCCGGAGCTACCTGGAGAGGGTGGCCGTGGGCAAGCTGCCCGTCAGCCACCAGATCGTCTACCAGCTGCAGGACGTCTTCAACCTGTTGCCGGACGTCAACCTGCAGGAGTTCGTCAAGGCCTTCTACCTGAAGACCAACGACCAGATGGTGGTGGTGTACCTGGCGTCGCTCATCCGCTCGGTGGTCGCCCTCCACAACCTCATCAACAACAAGATCGCCAACCGAGACGCGGAGAAGAAGGAGGGGCAGGAGAAGGAGGAGAGCAAGAAGGAGAGGAAGGACGAGAAAGACAAAGACAAGGAGAAGAGCGAGGCCAAGAAAGAGGACAAGAAGGAGAAGAAGTAGTTGTGTGCCGTGTCCGCCAATTAAAATGTCGTGAACTGAGTCCGTGGCTGCAGCGGTTCGTTCTTGGTGGGGCTTGGGAACGCCCGGTGCTGGGTAGAACGGGAAGTGGGCGGCAGGGGCGCTGCACCGTGGACGGTGCGTGGCACCCCGGGCTGGAAATGGCGGAGAACGTGGCTGGCCTGTGCCTTGGCTGGGGGCAAGCGATGGACACACGGCGTTCACAAATGCTCGCCGCCGGTCCCTGTCCACCCCCGGCCAGGAGACGGGGCAGTCGGACAGACAGACTGGGAGGCAGCGGCCCCTCGAGGGGCGCCCCAGCATGCGTCTGCCCTCGCGGTCTGGGGGGCTGCAGCCAGCGCAGGGGCCGCTGCTCTCCCCACCTCTCTTCGAGGCGCACCTAACAGCAAGCTGCCGACAGGAAAGGTGCGGGCCGACTCCTTGCCGTGCGACGCGGGCTTCGGTCAGCAGGGGGCGGGCGGCTCTTCGCTCTAAGGTGCCTTTCAGCGTTGCCGGGCAAGGGGGACGAGGGCAGCGGCCACCAGCCCACACAAGTATGGGGTGCGCACCTTCGGGGGGCCCGGCCGCCCTTGGCAGGGAGGCCAAGTGGGCCAGTGGCTGCCGGAGTCCGTGTGTGGGGGCCAGCCGTGGCTGCCGGGAGGTGCAACGGGCCAGGGGCTTTGGTGCCTCCGATGTGGGGCGCTCCCCTGCGTGGGGCTGGCTCGCTGGGCCGCCCGCCCCGGTGCCTGTGCCGGCTGGCCAGTCCCCTCTGGGGTGCAGCCGCTTGCCCTGGCCTTCCCTGCCCTGCAGAGGGTGTTGCGCCAAAGCCTCACGCCCCCCCAGGCCGCACTGATGCCCGAGGGGGGGCGCTGCTGGCGGCTGAGTCCCATCGGTTTTAAAACAGGCCCTGTGCCTTGGCCTGGCCGGGCCCCTCTGCTTTTCCACTGCATCTTCCCTTGCGGGGGGGGGGGGCGAAAGCGAAGCAGCTTGTGGGCCTGGGAGATGGCAAGGCGAGCCCAGTGCCTCCCAGGCCGCCACATGCCAGGGCCGGCTGGGAACCGGCTCCCTGCGGGGGGCCGGAGAGGGCTCGGGGCTCGGCGCCCCCGCGTCCCCCAGCCAGCCCGCCTCTGGCCAAAGAAAACACCGCTGCGCCTCCCCTCCCCTCCCCTCCCCTCCCCGGCGGCAGCTGCCCTTGCCTGCAGGAGCAGCCCGGGCTTGCTGAGCAGCCCTTCCCCACAGAGCCCCCCCGCCTCCCCCCTGCCTCCCAAGCTGGCAGCCTCGTGGGCGGAGGAGCAGCTCCGGGCAGCCCGGCCAAAGCAAACACGGCCAAGCGCCTTCCCAGAAGCAGCGCCCCAGAGTCCGCCCCCGCCCGCCACACCTGGGCCGCCCTGCCCTGCCCACGGCCGCTTCCCCACCCAGGGCCCGCGGGGGTGAGGGGCTGCAGCTCCTGGCGCGGCCGTCCGTGGGGCTGCGGGAGCCTCGGCGGGAAGAGGCCCACCGGGCAGGCAGCCTGGCTGTCGGGGCGCAGCTCCCCTCCTCCAGCGGAACGAAAACACCCGACGGTCCCGGCCCCTCTTTGGGGGGCACTGTTCAGGGGCTGGGAGGCCCTGCAGGGCCTGGGCGTCCCCCGCCTGCGTCCAGGCACACGCGTCTCTTCTCGGGAGCCGTGGGCGATGGGGAGCCTCCGCGCTGCCCCGCTGCACCAGGGTGGGCCGGCCGAGGCGCCCGAAGCATGAGGCGGCCCCTGTGGGGCGCAGTTTCCCTTCCTCCCCCCCGCATTTGGCCAGAGTCTTCAGCAACCTGTGCATGCTGGAGGCCGGGGGGTCCCCCTCCGGAGTACCAGTTTGGGCATGTGCCCCCCCCCCCCAGTGGCAGAGCCCCGGAGGATGGCTTCCGACTCCCGCGCGGCCACCCGAGGCGCAGAGGACACGAGATGAGGCCACACGCGGCTGCAGATCCTTTATTGCACAGAAGTCGGCTTTGCCGCGGCCGGGTCAGCGCAGCAAGAAACTGTCCAAGGTCCCCAGCAAGAGCAGCGGCAATTCGTTCTGCCCACAGACACGTCGATGCGGCTCGCTGCGGTTGCGTGTGCGTACACACGCATCCTCCGTGCGAGCGGAGCCCTGGGGTCGGGGCCACGCGCCCTGCGGCCGAGCCGGCTCTTCCTCTCGTCTTCGGCTCCAGCCGGGGACCCGCGAGCCACACGCTCCGAGAACCAAGAGTCCGGCCCGGCCGTGCTTTGCAGCACCTGCGCACACACGCCCCGAGCCCGTGGGGTTCCTTGCACACGTCCCCGTCTTCCTCCTGTCCTTCCACACCGGCTAATTCGTTTTGCAGAAATGCCGGTTCGAATTCCAGCTCTTCCTTCAGTGCTGCAGGACTCAGAGCGGCTCAGATGGGGGGATGTGGCCGGCACACGCCTCCAGAGGCCCCCCAGCCCCTCCTGCCCTCCAGGCAAAGCCCCCCCCCCACATCTGGCCTGGCAGGGTTTCCGGGCTGCGCTGGTGTGCGTGGCCGAGGCAGCTTGGCAGGGAAGCAGGGCCGGGGGGCAGCGCCGCACCCCAAGCGGCACTGGAAGGGGCCGGGCTGAGCCCCGGGAGCTGCCTTCCGCCAGAGGTGTGTGGGCAGGAGTGCGACACGCGTGGCGGCCACGCCGCTCCGAAGCGGAGACCCACTGCGCTGCCTCGAACAGAGCCCTGGCGTGCTTGGCACAGGGCGGGAGGCCTTGGGGGCGTGGGCCAGGCCCACCCCCCCGGGGTTCGGCCCGGCCCGGGCAGCCTCAGGCCCTGCGAGGACCCCAGAAGTGCTTCTCTTGCTTGGGGCGAGTGCTTCAGGGCAGCGCCAGTGCTGAGGCTGCCCGGAGGGGCACGGCGGGGCAGCTGTGCGGGGGCACCGGGCCGCTGGGGGGCGCAGCTGCAGGAACCTGACGTGCCCAGGCAGGCGGCCGGATGGGGCAGGGGGAGGGCCTGGGCGGCGAGAAAGTGGACTTGCCCTGGCGAAGGCAGAGGGCACCGGAGCGCTTGTGAGGAAGCGCCCGCGCGCCGGCGGGAGATCCAGGCCCGCGGCGCAGGAGCCTCCTCCCCTTCGGGGGCGCAGCTCCGGCCCCAGGGAGGTGGGGGGCGTTCCCCGGAGCGTCTCCTGGGGGCCGAGCCCGTCACTCCTGCCCGAAGCCCTCCGTCTCCTCGATGGCGTAGAGCAGCTTCTCCTTCAGCTGCTCAAAGCTCTTGTAGGGGGGCAGGTCCAGCCGGTTGAAGCTGCGAAGGGCAAGGGCGGCCCTCAGTGGGCGGCGTGGGGGGCCGGGGCCCCTGCCGCCCCCGAGCGCCGCCGGCACACTCACCATGTGTGGCTGCGGGGCAGCCAGGTCTCCTTGCCCACCTTGTCGATGCAGAACTTCTGGGGGCCGTTGCTGCCTGCAGGAAGGAAGGCGGCACCTCACTCAGCCGGCGGGGCCGCGCCGCGCCACAGGCCGTGCTGGGCCAGGCCGGGCCGGGCGCAAAATGGCGGCCCGCGAGCCGGCAGTGTGCGCGTGCAGATCCGCTCGGCCCGGCCGCCAGGGCCTCAGGTGGAGCGCCCGCCCCCAAAGCCCCCCGCCCGGCCGCCGGGGTACAAATACCAATCAGCTCGGCAAATCCTCCGACCGGCAGCCGGCACGTCCCCGTCACGAACTGCAGCAGGCGGATCCTCTTCTCGTTGTCCATCTCCTTGACCACCTGCAACGCGACGCAGGGGCTGGGCGCGTGGGGGCGGCAGAACAGAGCCCCCCCCCAGCACCTCGCCGAGGCACATGGGGCGTCCAGGATCGCCCAGGCTCCCGTCTGCCTGGGGGACAGACGGTCGGGGCCGGAACCCTGCCAACCCGCGAGGGGACTCCGCACTGTAGGCCTCAGGTCGGGGCCTCGGCAAGCTCGGGGCCGCCTCCGGTGCCGTGGCCAAGGAGAGGCTGCGGGGAAAGTCCCGCCCCCCCCCAGCAGCCCTGCAGCCTGCACCGGACCCCCCCTTGCTGCCCCACACCCCGCAGGGAGCCCCACCTGCCAGAACCACTGGATCTGCTTGCTGTTCTTGGTGTAGTGCCGGTAGATGGCGTTCTTCTGCCAGTCGCTCATGTCGATCTCCTGCATTCCGCAGAGCATCAGCTGCGGGGAAGGGGGCACGAAGGCTCAGGCCAGGGCCGGGGGGGGGGGGGGCGGGGGGCCTGGCCACGGGCAGCCCACCCAGCCGCTGAGCGAGAAACGGGGCCAAGGCCCGTGGCTGAAGGTGCCCGCGACCGCCCTGGTGCAAGGAGGCCCCCCCGGCCAAAGGCACTGTTGTCTTCTCGGGGGGGGGGGCAGATGACAAGGCGCGATGGATCGAACAACCGTCTGCCGCAAGGGGAAGGGCGGCTCTGTCTCCTCCGGTGCGGTCGGGAGGGCCCTTGGCGAGAGCAGGGTGGAGAGCGAGGCCTGGCACTTCTGCCCCCGGGGATCATCGGCCGCTCTCCCCGATCTACCCGGAGCACCGTGGTGGCCGAGCGACTCCGCCGCCTCCCCACGGATGGGCCTGGCACGCTCTTGCCCTGGCCAGCCCCACACGGAGGGGGCTCCCGGGCGCTCCGGGGAGCCTGGGCTCACCTCCAGCTCCTTCTCGTCGAAGTAGCGCAGCCACTCCAGGGGCGCCACCTCGTTGAAGCCGTCCAGGAAGGCCTTCGTCTGCTCCTCCACGCCCCGCGTGAAGCGCCAGTCCGTCAGCAACCTGCGGGCAGGGAAGCCCCGCTCAGCACCGCCAGGCCGCTGCGGACCCTCGTGCTGCCGGTCGGCCCGCCGTCCACGATCGCCGGACGCTCCCACGAAGAGGGCTCTGCCCACGTCTCCCCGAGCGGTTTTCGGCACACCCACATCGGCCGCGAGCGGGGCCCCCGCAGGGATGCCCGGCGAGGGACACTGCCGCCGGCCGTCCCCGGAGACCGGGAGGCAGAGAGGTTCGGGGGCGGCTTGAGCAGCACGCCCGGCACAAGGCCGCCTGCCCACGGCCGGCTTCCCCGCGGAGCGACTCACAGGATGTACTCGTCCTTGTTTTCCTCGGTGACGCGGATGCTCTCGCCGCCCTCCTTCAGCTCGTGGGTGGTCACTTTGCCCAGGACCTCCATGTCCTGGATGAAGTAGAGCTCCAGGCCGCACTCCTCCAGGTTGTTCTCCCTGTGGAAGCGGGGGGGGGCGCCTGGCTGAGCGCCACGCCTGCCGGGCGGGCGACGTCCTGGCCAGGCGCCGCGGAGGGCCCCGGGCGGCTGACTCCAGCAGCCCCTCCCCGCCTGCCCCGTTGCCCTCCCTGCACATCCTGCAGACGGGCAGCCCCCACACGGCCTCTGCTCGCTCCCTTCGACTTCACCAGCACGCCGGCCCGGGGGCGGCCTGGGGGGCAGCAGTGGGGCCCTGAGGGGGCAGGGGGCGCGCCCGTACTGACTTGATCCAGAGGATGGAGTTGTAGAACTCGGGGTCGATGGACTCCAGGTCCTTGAGGGTGGGGCGCTTGTTCAGCATGCGCTTGTAGAAGGGCAGCGTGAAGCCCGTGTCGATGAACTTGCCGTGGTAGAGGGCCTGCGAGGCGAGAAGAGGCAAGGGTTTCATTTATTTAGTTAGTTATTTTCCGGTTTATATCCTGCCTTTTTCCTACGAAGGGCTCAAGGCAGCTTGCATCATTCTCCTCCTCCATCTTATCCCCACAACAACCCTGCGAGGTAGGTTGGGCTGAGAGTCTGTGACTGGCCCAAAGTCACCCAGCTGGCTCCATGGCCGAGCGGGGACTAGAACCCGGATCGCCGGAGTCCCAGTCCCATGCTCTTAACCACTACCCCACACTGCCTCTCCTGCCCCAGAGGATGTCCCGGCAGGTGCGCCACAGGCTGCCCGGGGCACTTGGCCCCAGACGGGGCAGGTGCCGGGCGCACAAGGACCCAACTCCACCGCCCGCCTCTCCGCCACCCACGTCCGGCGCTTTGCATGTTTACAGCTTTACGTGCTGCCCGTTGCAGGTACTTTGCCAGGATGGCTGAAGGCACACGCCTCCCAAAACAGCCAAGCAGCCATCAAATGTGGGGCAGGCTGCTGGAGCCAGCGAGGCTTCCGGCGCAGCCGACCAGGAGGAAACGCAACCGACTGGCAGCCTGGGGAGGAGATGGGCCTTCAGGGAGCCCCCTGGGGAAAGGGAGGGCTGGGCGAGGCGGGGCCCGGCCCGGTCCGCACCAGCGCCTCCAGGAAGGCAGACCCCCCCCGCAAAGCCCAGGGGGCCAGGCCGGACTCCCAGGGGCCCCCACGGCCTCTCAGCTCCTGCCACCCACGCCCCCCTGGCAGTGCGCTGGGAAACGCCTCGCCAGAGGCGCTCGCCACTTGGGCAGGCTGCCCGTGGGAAGGGCAAGCCGCAAGCCCACGGCTGAAAGGCAGTCTGTGGCACCCTCCCCTCCCCGGAGCAGCGGCAGCAGCCGGCTCCCCCCCCCCTGCTCCAGGGCAGCCTCTGTTCACCAGCACTCCGTGGCCGCAGTCGGCCTTCCGGGAGCCAAGAATAACGCAGACGGTTCTGTGCGTCTGGAGGAGGCTGGCCGAGTGGTGAGTAATCGCCGGGGGTGGGGGGATGCAGAGGCTTGGGGCCCTCCCCTGCCCTCCCCAGGAGAGAGCAAAGCAGGGCAAAACCAGCCAGGGGGAGCCCAAAGACACCGGCCAGTGGCAGCCGCAGTTCTGCTGGGCGCTGTGAGGCCAGGGAAGAGGGGAGGGGAGCCCAAGGCAGCAGAAATGCTGGAAACTGCTGCAGGCCGGGGGGGATACGGTGGGTGGGGGCGGCTCCAGCCCTGCGAGCGTTTCCCAGAGCAGACCCCCAGCGCATCGCAGCTGCAAGTTCCACCGCAGCCTCTTCTGCAGGCACAAGCGATCTGCAGGCTGCGGTTCAGGGCCCAAGGCGGTTCTCCGGGGCCTTCCAAGCAAGGCAGCTGAGGACCGGCCTTACGACAGCCTCCAAAACCCCCGGCCACACGAGACGCGGAAGCCCAGTGACTGGATCACGCGAGAACGAGCAGCCACCCAGCAAGACGCTGCCTGGAAAGCTGTGCAAGGGAGGGATTCTCCCTCCGGGGATGGAGAACAGTGGCTGGAGCCCAGGGCCTCGCGCTCAGCGGGCTCCCTTCTTGCACGCGGCCGGGAACGCCGGCAGAGCCCTTCGTGCCAAGTCCCGTGAGCCGGGTGGGGCTCCGCGCTGGATGGGCACCGGGTGGCAGGAGACAAGCGCCCGGGGCGGACCCAGGGCAGGGAGAAGCGGGGCGAGCGTCCAGGGAGCCGAGCCCAGGAAGCTGGGCGGACCCCCCGTGCTGGCCGGCCTGGTGGATCTCGCCCAGCAGCCCCCGAGAGGAACCCCTGGCGTGGCGTGGCGTGGCAGGGTGGGGCGTGGCAGAGGCAGGCCAAAGCCGTCCGCCAAGAGACTCGGTCCCAAACCGCACAGGGGGAACTTCCCGGGCTTCCGTTAGGACGGCCCCAGACCCTGCGCCCGGCGGATTCCCCCTTTCCGAGAAGGTGAGAGTGCTTCGCAGGGAAGCGGGTGCGTTTGGGGCTGCCCCCATCGCCTTCAGCTCCCCACGCAGGAGTGCGGCCCTCAGGGGTTTCCCTGAAATGGCATGGGCCCTCAGGGAAAAGAAGCACCCCCGCGTGGCCAGCCCCAAGCAGCTCCGCACGCCACGAGTCCGGGTCCTCGCTCGGGGAGTGCTCACGCCCCGGGCGCTAGGAGAAGCGGCGAGCTGCACAGGAGGCCAGGAAAATCCCAGCGAAGCCCAGCAGCTGAGGAGAGCCGGAGGCCGGGAGGGCAGGCCGCGGGGCCGGGGAGCGCGAGGGCCGCGGGGAGGGCCGCGGGGCCCGCTCACCATGGCGATGAACCTGCCGATGAAGCGGAAGTAGGTGAGGTGGTCGGGGTTGATGGAGGAGGCCGGGTTGATCTGCAGGCAGTAGTTGTTCTTGCCGGCGTACTCGAACAGGCAGTACATGGGGTTGAGCACCTCGTGGGAGAGCAGGAAGAACCACTCGCTGCGGGGACGGAAGGGCGCATGAGAGGCACCCGGCCGGGCCCTGCCCCGCGGCCCCCTGGCCGCGGCCCCCCCGAGGCTCGCCGCCCGCCCCAGCCGCGTCCTTCCTCCGGTGCAGAGCCCCCGCATCCCGTCCGTGGTTCTACCCTGTGGTAGAACAGCAGGACGTCACCTACCATAGGGTAAAACCACTGCCGGGACGTGGGGAGGGGAGAGGCGAGGGGGCGCAGCCATGCCCGGGCCGGGGGGGGCGGGCCTGGGGAGCCCCGGGGGGCGGCGGGGGGCACCCCTCCCGGGGACACGGCCCACTGCCGGCGGAAGGGGCCCGCCACTCACCGGGCAACGCCGCCGTAGTCCAGGCCCTCCTCACCGCGCATGATGATGTACAGGCGGCGGCGCAGGTCGTAGGACTTCATGTTCATGATCTGAGCCGGGAGAGCAGAGAGCGGGTGGGCCGGGCTGGCCTGCCAGCGCCCCCGGCGGGGGCCCCGGTGACCCCCCCGGCCCCCCCGCAGCCTCACCTGCTGGAAGGAGTCCTCGAAGAGCGTCTGCCGCGAGACGCTGATCTTGACGTGGCTGGGCAGCGCGTTGGACTGCGGAGGGAGGCAGGCTGTGAGCGGCCCCGCGGGCCCCGGCCCACCCACGTTCAGGCCCCCGGCCCGGCCCGGCCCACCCGCCCGCCCGCTGCTCACGGGGAGCGAGGAGGGCGCACTCACGTGGCAGAGGAAGCGGAACTGGTGGAACTTCCAGCGAAAGCTCCGGTCGTACGCCCCGGGGGAGCCGCCCTGCTTGCTCCTGCAACGGCAAACGCAGCCTCCTCTGCACACGGCCGGGATGGGGGCTTCTGCTCCGGAGGGACCCCTGTGGCAGCAGGCGGGCGGGGGGCCGGTCTCCAGCCAGCGTGGCCAGGAATGCGCCGGTCGGCAGGGACGAGTGGGGGGCCCTGGCCGACGGGGGTGCGGGTGGAGGGGGGGGGGGGGGGGACACAGGGCCTCCAGCCCGGGACGGCTGAGGGAGCCACCCCGCGTGCCCACCCCCATCCCGGGGGCTGCCAGGGTATCCCGAGAGCAGGTGGGCAGCAAGGACCCCGGCTGCCTGTCAGCTCAGCAGCTGACCCCGCAGGGCGATGAAGTGGTCGGGCCCTTCCTTGAGGCAGGGGCCACCCCTCCAGTAGCAGAGTTGGCGTCATCCTCTGAGGTGCCTCCTGCTACCCGGAGCCCCCCGGCAGTGTGGGGCTGCGGCTCCGCAGCTGGCTGGGGGTGCGGGCGGTGCAGTCCCACGCAGCCGGAGGGGCCGGACGGGGGAGCAGCCCTGGGTGCTCCAGCAACATGCCGCTCCGGAGAGCTGCCCCAGCCGTGAGAACCGGGGCACGGCCGCCCAGGAGCCCCGCGGGACTTACCCGGACTCAAACCCCGGCCGGGGGTCCTTGAAGGTAGTGCTGCGTGTGTTGTGGTCGACGAAGTAGCGGACACGCTCGTTCGTGTACTTCATCTCCCAGCCAGGGGGGAGGGCCGGCTCCTGGATCATCCTGCCCAGAGCGGGGGGCATCAGGATCGCCGCCACGCGGGCCCCCCCCCGCCCTCCAGCCCCGGCGCGCCACGCTCTGTCCTGCCCCCTCCCAGGCAGCCCCTCCCTGGCCAGGCCCAGGGGCCTCGCGGGGCCCGACCCACACCCCCTCCCAAAGCAGCCCCTTCCGGTGCCGGGGGGGGCGGGGGGGCGGGGCGGGGCCCGGGGGGGGAGCTCCTCCGGCCCCTGGGACCGGGAGCGCTGGGGCCAGCCCCCCCGGGCGTGTGCGGGGGCCGCTCCTGCCTACCCCTGGGTGCGCGGGTCCTCCCATTGCGTGGTGCGCGTGTTGTGGTTCACGTAGTACACCCGCCCGTTGTCCTGCCTCTTCTCTGCGGGAAGGCCAGGGAGCCCAGTCAGCGCAGGGCCCGGCGGAGGGTCCGGGCGCCCCCCTCGTGCTGCTGCCTGTGACCGCAGCCCGAGGCCCTGGCGGTGCCCGCAGAGGACACCGTCCGCTCGGGGCGCGCTGCCCCCCATACCCCCCCAGGGCAGCCGCTGCCCCCCCTCCGCAGCCCGTCCTCCGGCATCCCCCTTCCAGCTCAGCTGCGCGCTCTGCAAGGGGACGGAATCGGGCCCCGGAAAAGAGGCAGCCGGGCAACAGGCGCAGCGTGCCCACGGGACCGATTCCTCCGCACACAGGCCCCCCATGGCCGCCTGCCCCGGGCCGGCCAGGAGGGCCATCTCCGCCTCCCCCCCCCAAGCAAGACCCACACCAACTGTCAGGAGATCTGAACGCCCCCAGTCCCGCCGGCGAGCCAGCAACTGCCCGGCTGACCACCAGCTGCTGGGAGCGCTGGCACTGCCTGCACCTGGGCCCCCGGGGGCCAAGAGCTGAGCCCTGGAAGTGCCCCCCCCCACCCACAGGAGGCCTCCCCAGCCCAGGCGAGCCGAGAGCCTCTGCTGCCCTGGGCCGGAGACGCTCTCGCTGCAAGCACGGCCAGGGAGACTCTCCGTGCGTCCCAGGGCCCCCCTGCCCACGCAGCCAGAGATGCCCCACAAGCCCAGGAGAAGCGCGGCTGCTCTGAGTGCACCACCTTCCAGATACGGCCGCGGCAAGAGCCTGGGCTGCATCGAGATCCGGCAGCCTCCAGCCCAGCCTGTCCCCCCGGCAGTCCCTCCCAGCCGCGGGAACACGTACCCCACCGAAGCCGCAGGTGCTGGAGGGGTCCGCAGCCCAGCAGCTCCCCTCCCCCGAAGGCCACCCTCATCCCCTGCTGAAGCCACGGGAGGGGGCAGCCGCCAGCCCATTCCGTGGAAGCAGGTCCCGCTGCTGGCCTGTGCACCCCAATGGGCTGCCCCACAGAGCCTCCGCCCCCCGCCCCATCCCACTCGGCCCCGCTGGTCTCCCCGCCCCACTGCCCTGCCTCGCCCCCTCCAGTGGCATCAAGGGGGATCTGCCGCTGCAGCCCCAGCCGGCCCCTGCTGCCCCAGGACCTCTCCCAAATCCCCTTTGGGGTGGGGCGAGGAGGGCGAGGGGGCACTCCCCCTGGGCAGCGGCCAAGCAGCCCCACGCTGCCTCGTGCTGGAGGCGCACCTGCGCTGGCCTGGGATGCCCCGGCGCGGCTCCCGCAGCCAGCCTTCCGCCCTCCTTCCCCGTGTGAGCCGGGCAGGCGAGAGGGCAGCAGAAGCGCGGCCCCCCGGGGGCTTGTGCTGCGCCCCCTCCCGCATTCTCTCCCGTGCTCAGCCCCGACTACGAGCCTACGAGGAACGAAGGGGCGTGCGGTGTGTGGCGGCGCCCGTGCGCCAGCCCGGGAAGCAGAGCCGCACCGCCACAGGCAGGGGCTGGGTGCCCAGTCTGGCAGGTCCGGGGGCGCCACGACCCACGGAGTCCCCCGCATGCAGGCTGCGGGACTGGCAGGCGCCCGGGGCCAGAGGAAAGGCGACGCGACGCGGCACGTACTCACCCCAGCCAGGAGGAAGCGGCCCGAGAGGATCGTTGTCAGCCGGGGCGCCGGAGGACTGGGGGCAAAGCACAGGCGGGCCGGTCACGGAGGGAGCAGCGCCAGAGGGGTGCAGCGGCGGGAGAGCCCCGGGCAGCCCCTCCGCCCCGGCTGCGCCACGCGTGCAGCCGGCCGCGGGGCCATGGCCGCGTGCGCCCCGCTCGGGGCAGGGGACGGGGGCGGGTGCGGGCGCTGCTGCCGCCCCGGCGCTGGCCAGCCAGCGGACTGCACGCCCGGCCACGGTCCCACCTCCAGCCTCCTCCAGGAACCACCCGCAACAGGGGGAAGCGGCGCAGGCCTTTCCAATGAAATCATCCCCGAGCACTGTCCACGCCCAGCGCTTCCTGGCCCGCCGGGGCCGCCCCCCGCCCCCCCAGCCGGCCCATGCGAACCCGGCGGCGGCGCGCAAAGAGCGCCCTGCCTGTGACTGAGGGAACATTCATGCCGCGCAGACGGGCGTTCCCCCCGCAGGTCGGCCACACAAAGCACCTTTCTTTGCCCAGAGCCGGGCGGGCCGGGCCAGGCCGGGCGAGGGGACGCAGCCTGGCTGGCGAGCCGAGTGGGGAGGGGGCCGGGGCGCCGGGGCTGTTTAGATTAGTCCCGGCTCTCCTCCGGGGTCTCTGGAGAGACTGGGCCGGACGCGGGGGCCAGACAGGACCTGAGAGGCCAGCGGCTCTGCCAAATGCCCTGCCAACCAGGGGAGAGCGGTCCTGGTCCCTGGGCGGGTGGGCGGGCGGGCAGCTCAGGGAGCCCCTCGAACCGGCAGCCGCCTTCCCGGGAATGGCTCCGCGGTGCCCGGGGAGGGCTGGCGCGGCCGGGGCCTCCGAAGGCGACTCCGAGCCCCTCCGCTCGACTGGGCGCCCTGGTCCCGCTCAAATGTTCCCCGCGTGGGAAGGCCAGTCCACGTGCGGCAGCTGCGCAGCCAGGAGAGCCCTATGCCGGGGGGCCGGGGAAGAGTGGGCCCGGGGGCAGGGGAGCACCCCCAGCTCTCGCCCCCCCCCCCGCCCAGAGGGGAGCGGCGCCGCTCACCTGGTAGAGGAAGCGCTGGCTGAACTGGTGCATGGCGCCCTGGAGCTGGCTGCGCTGGCTCTGCCACTGCTCGTAGCTGCGCACGTACTCGGCCGTGGGGCGCTGCCACGTGGTGGTGCGCGTGTTGTGGTCCACGTAGTAGCACCGGCCTCGCGGGTCCACGCGCTTCTCCCAGCTGCGCGGGCAAGACGCCGCATGAGGGGCCCGTCCGGGCTGGCCAGCACAGCCGCGCCCCTGCCAGAGGGCCCGGGGGACCCGCTGCGGAGGGCCAGGGGCTTGCGGGGGGCTGCCTCGGGCAAGCTTCCTCCCCCTCCCGCTGGGCCGCAGAGCCTTTCACCGGCCGGAGCCTCCCCCGGGCAGAGCAGGCCCGGCCACCGAGGCCACGCACTGCCTGGGCGCCCGGCGCGGGTCCCGCACTGGCCCCGGAAGACTGCTCAGAAACGCCGTTCGCGGCACACGCAGCGGCCAAGGGGAAATCGGCTGAAGGGAAAGGGAGCGCGTCGCACAGGCCACAAATGAACTGTCCTTCCTGAGCACCGGACAAGCTGCCACCTCTGCCCTGTACGGCCCCAAGGACAGGCCTCCCCCGCCTGAGGTGCCTGGAGGGCGTATTCCGCCACGCCAGGCCAGGCGTGCGGGGGGCCTCCGGATCGGCCCAGCCTGCCTATTTCGAAGGCCGGTCTCCGGAGGTGCCGCTGCTGTTCTCACGCGCCCGGGCTGTCGCACGCCTCCTGGTCCAGCAGCCTCCCTCCGGGCTGAGAAGTGGGGTGCTCTTCCATCATGCCAGAGGGGCGAACCCAGGCACCGCGGGCCCTGCAGGGCCGCCTTCCTCCGGCGCGGGTGAACTCTCTGCCCCCACCGAGGTCGACCACGTGTCCCGCGGCCGAGGCCCAGGCCAGACACACAGGACCCACCCCGCATTACCTTCCGGTCCCACCCCATGGTCCCGCAATGTCTGCCTCCCCCCCTCCTGAAGGATGCGTCCACCTGGCCCGTCCACAGATCGGGCCTCCATCTCGGCGCTCCTACCCCGGCGGAAGAGGGCGCTCCCACGTGGTGGTCTTTGTATTGTGGTCCACGTAATAGACCCTCCCGTTCGGCAGCTCCCGCTGCTCCCAGCTGGAGGAGAGGGAGGGAGGGAGGGAGGGAGAGAGAGAGGTGGGCCTCACAGCACCACCGAGGGAGCCCCTGGCTTCGGCCAAGCGCTCCTCCTTCCCGGCATTCCCAGCCGCACCAGCGGCTCGCCCCATCCCGTGTCCTTCCACCAGCCCTTGCAGGCAGGCAGGCAGGCAGGCACGCGTGTCTGCGATTCCCACGGCATGCTCACGCCAGGGCTCTCCAGCCTAGCACAGCTGGTTGTGTCATCCAAACCGGGCCTCGTGGCAGATAAGCCGACCACCCCGGAGCCGCGCTCCAGGCCTCTCAAGCCCGGAATGACTTGCGGCCAGGGTGCCCGGCAGACCGGGGGCGAAGGAACGGAAGAGACCTTCCTGGCTGACCCCCCCCCCACAGGGCGCAACCTGGGGGCAACGTGCCACAGGGTTTTGGTGGGCCGGAGGCACCCAGCCCCTGGAGGCGCGGGGCCCCTCCCCAGCTCTTCGGGGCAGCACGTGCGGCTTCCTTGGGGCCTCCCTCTGGCCGACCCTGCAGCCCTCGGGGCTCCCCAACTCCCAGCAAGTGCTCAAACAGCCTCGCGCAACACGCTTGCACTGCAAGCTCTTCTGTGCAACTTCTTCTGGGAAGCGGGATAAGAATAAAGCAGAGAATCGGGGCAAAACGAAGCCAAGCCTGGCTCGGGGGGCCGGCCACCTCGGCCACCTCCGCCCGCACCAGGCCAGGTCCGCCGGCAGCGAGACGGCCGCGGCTGAGGTCACCTCGCCGTCCAAGCGAGACGTGCTGCCTTATGTAAGGAGCCACAGCCGCGCCTGCTGCCAGCGAGCATAATGCGCCTCTTTGTGCGCACGAGACGAGGCGCGAACGGGAGGACAAGCCGCGTTAATGAGGGCTGCTGTCCCGATGCAGCAGCTCCGCTGATAGGAACCAGATGCGGGGCGGGGGGCGGCATCTGTGCTGCCGGCAGCCTGGCGGGAGGCAGAGCACGCGTGTGCCGCCCTGGAAGCGCGGCCTGCGGATCAGGGCCGCGGCGCCCTTTCGGTTCCTGGCTCCCGGGGACGGGGCTCTCTCCGCACACGGGCCCCGCTGCCCGTGCGCGGAAGCCTTTCCGTGCCCCGGGAGAAGGGCTGCCTGGGCAGGGAGCCGCTCCTGCCCCGGGCCCCGGAACACGGCGGCACGTGAGGAGGCGGCTCGGCGTGTGGGCCGCTCCAGCGGGAAGAAAGAGCCTTTGAGAGGCCGGGACGTCTCCGCTGCCGGCAGACAGGAAGGGGCTGCGGCCCGAACACAGGAGCCCTCACACGCCCTGCACGAGGCGCCGTGCGCTCCCAGCCCCCATCACCTGCACGCGGCACACGCCGGCTGCCCCGGCCGGCCTCAGAGGCCGCAAGGCAGACAAACGGCTCCCTTCATCGGAAATGCCGGGGCCACTGGGCAGGCCAGCACCGGGGGCTGCCACTTGGGAGCGCGGCACGAGGACGCCGTGCAGAGGCGGCCACCTCGCTACGGGGGGGGGGGGGGCGGAGGGGGCAGGCCAGCTCACCAGGAGGCAGGGAGCCCCCCCGGCCCCCTCCCTCCGCCCAAGCAGAGCCGCCTGGCAGGAGCGCCAGCTGAGGAGGCTTCCTCTGAGTAATCAGGCCCTGATCCCAGATGGGCCGCCTCCAAGTCCGTGCCGCCTCGCCCCGTCCTGGCTTCCTTCCGCCTGCAAATCCCACTGCTTGCCAGCATATTCCGTGCACCACCAGTCCTTCTTCGCATCCAGTGCGGCCCTTCCCTACACACGAGCAGGGCTCGGACGGCGGCTGCGTTCGTGGGATGCAATGGCCTGCCCTTAACGGTTGCGTAAGGTCGCCACTGGCCGGCCAGCACCGAAAGCCGAGTTATTGTGTGGTCTGGACCCCGCACAGAAAACACAGCACAGGGACAACCCAGGGTTCAGGCCCCGCAGGGAGCCGGACTCCCTTCCGAGCACGGCTGGGTCCAGACGACGCACGCGCCCTCGTTCCCACCGCCACCCGTTGCGCAACAGCACGCAGCACTCGGTCCCGGCGTGCGGGTTACCGTTTCCTCTGGACCCACCCCTTCCCGGGAATTTTTACATCAGCCTTGCAAGGTGGGCCAGCGTCCTCTCGCGGCCCCAAAATGGGGCAGCCGGAAGGGCGGGCGTGCCAAGGGAGCCACCCTGAGGAACCCCTGACGGGGCAGACGAGCACGGCCTGGGCGCTCCTTCCCACGCGGAGCAGCCCCGTCCCCCACCCCGCTGAGGCCGGCACCCGCTCGGCAGGCCGCGGCAGAGCCAGCTCCCGCTGTGCCCGCGCCGCAGGGTGCCACTCACCCAGGGGGCAGCGTCTCCGTGCCCTGTGCCGCTGGCTGGGAAGGCTGGGTCCCGGCACCCGGGGCCGGCTCCTCTGCCGCCTCGACGGCCCCGCCCGTGCTGGGGGCCGGGGCGGGCGCGCTGGGCATCTCTCCGGCACTGGGCGCCGAGCCGTCGGGCTCTCCGCTGCCTGAACGGGTGAGGGAGGTCAGGAGGAGCTGCGAGAGACGAGGACATGGCCGGCCCCCCACCCGCCCCACTCCTACCTGAGCCGTTCACAGGGCTGCTCCGGCTCTTGCCCGCCTGCTGGGCCTGGGCCTGGGGACTCGGGCTGTGCTCCCCGTTGGCCGTGCTCTGCCGGGGCGCTCCAGCCGCGTGCCTGTGTGCTCTGCGGAGGAAACAGCGAGGGACCGTCGGGGCGCCACCCGTGCCCCCCGGATTCCCAGGTCCTCCTGCGCCCGCCCCTCGCTTGACTGACCCTGCACAGTGCCAGCTGCCTCAACAGGTGTGGCGTTGGCCCTGCTGCACAGCTCATTCTGCTCCTGAGCTGGGAGGGGGGTGGAGGGAGGGGTGCCGGGGGGCACAAAGGCCCAGCGTCCCCCTCTCCCTCCCATGCAGCCTTTCCCGGTTCCCATCCACAGCCACAGGGACCAGAAGCTTGCCAGAACCGGGAAAGCAAGAGGCAGGCGGGATTCTCTGGACGAGGCATCCTGTGCGCGCTGAGAACCGTCCTGGCAGGAGTGAGCTCGTGCGGGTGGGAGCGCATGGGCTTCGACGTCACCGCGAACCAGAAGCAGCTCCTCAGGCTCAGCCCGGCTAGCCAGCTAAGTCTGGAAAGGCCCCCCGCCGCCCAGGAGAGCCGCAGCCCATCAGCCAGACCCCCGGCGGCGAGCAGCAACTCCCAGGATCTGCAGCTTGGATCCCCTCTCCACATTCGGTTCTGCCAACAAGCCCGCCAAGTGGGACAGGCTGGAGCACGACTGCCCTCGCCCTGGCACCCGCACAGGCACACAGCTCCGGGAGCCAGCAGCCCCGCGACGGGCGGACGCTGCGGCCTCCCTCAGGGAGCCAGGCTAGGCCTCGGGGCAGGCGACAGACCTCGCTTGGAAGGGGTGAAGGGAGGGGCCGCAGCCGACCCACCCCACCACCCGGGATGAACAAGTTCTGAGCCCGGAGGATATTTGGAAACGCAAGCAGAGCCATTTCTGGCAGCCCGAGGCGGAGGGGCGCAGGGAGTCCCTCGCTCGCCCTGTGGAAGTAGCCCCGTGGGAGCAGAGGCTCAAAATCGGAGCAGGCGCCCGGGCCGGCCAGGCGGGTGGGAAGCGGGAGCGCCTGCTGGGCCCCGGGGCAGAGGAGGCCCAGGCCAGAGTGCCGCTGCGCCACAGGAACGCGCGCGGCCCTGTGGCCGGGGCAGCTTGCCTGAAGCGGCTGCCCGTCTGGGCTGTACTGGCCCCCCCCCGGGGGGCTCCTCAGGACCCGCCCGCGAAGCACACGGAGGCTTTTCTCAGCTGCTGCTCCACACACAAGCGGGCCTGTGAAAGAGCGACAGGCAAACAGAACGGCCGCCCCTCTCCGGCCTCCCGGAGAGTGATCAGGGGCCGCTGCAGGCAGGCAGAGGCTGGCCAGGCAGGAATCCCCCCACCCCCGAGCGGCTCCCACTGGGGAATGTGGCACCCCGAGCCAATGTGGCCAGCGGCCGCCCTGCCAGGAGGACACGGCGGAGCTGCGGCCCACCTGGGAGGTGCTCACCTGGACCGGTTGCCAAAGCAGTTCGTGCTGGCCGCAGGGGGCCGGCCCTCCGGGGATGCTGCTGGGCCACTGGGCTCCCTGTTGGCCGGCTGGGACCCTGGGGGGCACGGGAGAAGCCCATCAGAGAGAGCCACCCCACCGGGGCGCCAAGCGGTTGGGCGCCTCAGGTGGCACGTGGCCGGCCTGCCCGCTCAGCCTCGTGGGGACCTGAGGACCCCGCGCCCCCTGCCCGCACTGCCCCTGCCCCGGGGACTCACCCTCCGCCACGGGGCCGCCATTCGGCACGCCCCCTGCATCGACGCCGGGCCCGTCCAGGAGGACGGTAAGCTCCCCTCCGGAGACGAGGCCGCCTTTGCCCTCCGTCTGCAGGTTCAGGGTCAGCTGCTCGTTCTCCACTGTGGGGCGAGGGGGCAGAGTTCAGCCGCGACCCCCATGCCCAGCGCCCCCCGCCACGGGGGAAGCCGCCTGGGGCTCCTCGGAGGGACAGACAATGCAGCGCCGCCATGCCGAGCAGGGGCTTTTCTGCGCCCTTCCGGCTCTGCCGCCTCCTCTCCAGACGGGGCCCCTTCCGAACGCTGCCCCGGGAGGGGGCGTTCCCGCACTGAGCAGGGCAGGACTCAGCGGCCTCTGGCCTCTTCCGGCCGGCCTCCCTCTGACTCCGGGACAGCCACCCGCTTCTGCCAAGGGCCATGGGGGGCACCTGCCTCCATGCCTGCCCCACTCCCAGGTCTGCACTGAACTGCTCCAGCGCAAAGCACCCCCCAGCCATCCTCCCCCCGTGCCGACCCCCTGCTTCCGCCTGCCCCCGTGGGCCAGAGAGGCACAGAAGCAGCCGTGGTCAAACAGTCAAGGGTGACGAGGGAAAATGACGCCGGAGACCCTGCAGCACAGGCCGGCAGCTGCCCTTGCGCCCTTCGGTTCCTGGGCGGCAATGCGGATCTCTGCAGGTCAGCGGGCTCCCCCCGGGAGTCGCCCAGGAACCCTCGCCAGGCACCCCCATGGCCCGCCCTGGCACGGCCCGGGCCCAGAGATGCCCTGGAGGGGCGAGCAGGAGGCCAACGCTCCGCACCTGGGGCCCCCAGCCCCGAGGCAGAGGTGCCCCGGCCAACGGCCCGAAGCGGCCCAGGCCCAGCCGAGTGCTGGGCTTCTCACGGCTCTGCGGAGGCCCAAGCCCCGGGGGCCATGCCGCCCTGCGCGGCGCCCACCAGGAATGGCCGCACGGCCTCTCTTGCGGGAAGGGGATGGCGAGCCGGGGCTGCGTGCCGTGGGGGTGGGCAGCGGCAGGAGCGGAGAGCCCCAGGCTGCTCGAGGGCAGGGCAGCTCCTTCGCTCCTCCGGGATGGGGCCCGGCGCGAGAGCGGCAAGTAAGGGGCTGCCCCCACCCTGGTCTGGCGGGCACGCCACCGCCAGCGCCACCCGCCTGCGGACCTGCTGCCAGTTGTTTCCGACAGCTTCAGCCGGCGGGAGCGGGAGCGGGAGGGGGAGGGACCGTCCGGCTTCTTCCTGGGCAAATTCCTTGCGGTCGCGGCTCCAGCCGCCGGCCCCAGGCGTGGCAGAACGGGAGGCGAGCTGACAGACCTCTGCTGTGAGGCGGGCGGGGGGGAGGCGGGGGCTGCCGGACAAGAGCCCCTTGATGCAACCTGAGAAGGGGCACGCTGCCTGCGCGCCGCAGCGGCCCGGCGGCCCCCACCCGCGCGTGCGGCGAGAGGAGGGGGCCGGGAGAGCTCGTCTGTGCACACCCCACGCTCCGGAGCCGCACCCTGCGCTGGCCACGGCTGGGCTCTCGGCTACCACAAGCACCTTGGCCGGGGCCCCGTCGCTCCTGGCCGGCGGGCACGGGGAGGCGATCTAAAGTGTGCCTCGGCAGCGTGTGCGCTGCGGGGGCCGGGCGGGGGGCCAGGCTTCCAGAGGGGTTCCCGGGGCAGGCCTGCGATCAAGAGCCCCATGGAGGGGAAGGGGGCCACAGGAGCCTTGGAGGAGGGGCCTGGGGGGCTCTGAGGAAGGCCACTTGACCCCCCCGACTGCTCGCTCCATCAGGAGCTCCACGGAGGCTGCCCGGCCAAGGGCCCGCCCCGCCCCAGCCGTGCATTTCTGGCAAGGGCAGCCAGAAGCAGGCCAGGCCGGAGCGGGGATCCATCCACATGATCCGCGGGACCGGCAGGGAGGCGTTGGCCGGCAGTTCTGGGAACAGGGCAGGCCGCGGAGGACCGCTCGGCCGGCCAAGCCCTGCATCGTCCCACCTGGCAGGGAGGACGCCACAAACGCCCTGCCTCCAGGAGAGCTCGCGGGGCCCCGGGTGGACTCGGACCGTCCACTGGGGGGAGTGCTCAGGTCCCCCCGACTTGTGCCATCTTGGGGACTTCAAGGTGCCACCTCGGCAGAGGGAGAAGTGGGCGGCTGGTCTTTCCCCCTCTGCCCCCATCCCAGTCTCCTTTCCTGCTGCGCCCTGGAAATCAACGGCGGAGGAGAACGGAACCTCCGGGCCGCTCAGAGAGCCTTCCCAGCTGCACTCTGGGGCAAGCATTGCTCACAGAAGCCAGGCAGGGCCCCACACGAGCCCGGCGGAGAGCGAGGCTGCTGCCTGCCCGAGCGCAGTGGGGGCTGCTGGTTGCCGGCACGCAGTGTCATGCCCAACACCCTGCCCTTCTCCCTCCCCAGGGCAGCTGGCATGGCCCCCCGCCTCTCCGTTCCCCCCACAACAGCCCCTGTGAGGTAGGGAGCACCAGAGCGGAGCGTCCTGCCCCCACACCGGGTCTCGCAGAGAGCGTGGGGGGCAGCTGTCCCCCGCGCTTGCCAGCGAGGCGTGGATCGGGACCGCTCCCTTCTGGGCCGGCCGGCTGGCCGGAGCGCAGCTGCCCCAGGCACGAACGAGCAGGGCGCCTGGAGCTCCTCGCCCAGGCCTGTGCGGCTGCATCCAGGCGCCTCCCTCGCCGCCCGTGCCAGGGAAAATTCCGCCTGGGATCCAGCAGCGCCGTTTCCACTCGCTTCCCAAAACAGCTCCTCACCTCATGAAAGGAGCTTTGTGTCCAGCGCGAGGGGGGAGTGGGGCGCCAGGTGGGGAAGGGCGTGCGAGGCATGGCCCGGCAGAGGCTCCTGAATGGCAGGCGCTCCATGCGCCCCGGCCGGAGCGGGTGACATGGGCCTGGCTGGGAGTGCCAACCCACGGAGGGGGCCCCGGGCAGCCGCCGGGCCGGCACCCCCTCCCCAAGCCCTGTCCCCCCAAGGCGGCGGGGGTGCTGCTCCTCCCGCTCAGACCCAGCAAGCCGGCAGGAGCCCAGGGAGCCCGGATGAGCGGCGGGGGGCCTTGCCCAGCTGTGTGCCCCTGAACGGGAGCCTTCCTGCGGCAGCCCCTGTAGGCCGCTCCAGGACCCCGCGCGGCAGGAGGCAGCCAGAGGGGCTGGGCAGCCCGGGCCGCCCGACAGGCCCACCCGCCCCTCACAACGAGGCCTTGTTGGCCCCCCCCGCCCGGCCCAGCCGCAGGGTGGGCACCGCGCGGGCAGCCCGGCCGGGGGGGGGAGGGGGAGGGGGGAGGGGGCACGGGGCGTACCTCTCCCCTTGCCCTGCTTCAGCAGGCCGGCGAGGCTGAGGGAGGCCGAGCCCAGCAGCTCGTTGCGCAAGGTGTGGCAGCTCCAGAGCTTCAGGTCGAGGTGGCTCTGCGCCGAGACGTTCCTGCGGGCGGAGGGGGACGCGCGGGTAGGATCGGGCAGGGCCGGGACGCGCGCACGGCGCCCGCCGCCCCGAGGCGAGGGGCCGCCGGCCACGTCAGCGGGCGGCGGCGGACGAGGCTGCCCCGCGCCCCCCGGGGCCCCCCG
>NW_025335550.1:12308180-12327017 GCF_004798865.1 Varanus komodoensis | reverse complement strand
GGGCCACCGGTCGGCAGCGCCGCCCGCCCCCCCGCGCGCCCCCATCGCCGGGCTTACCGGCGACACTTCGGCTTCTCCTCACTTCCGCCTCCTGCAGTCACTGGTCATGTGACAAGTGCCACATCACATGACACGCATCTCGGCACTGGAAGGGGGAACCATAGAGGCGGAGCCGCTGCAGCGGGGCCGCGGAGCGCGAGCGCCCCCTGCCGGGCTTAGTCTTGCGGGCCGCAGCCTTCCTCTGGGGGCGACTCTCTCCTCCTCCTCCTCCTCAGCAGCCGCAGCGGCAGCGCCCCTTGGAGAAGCGCCCACGCAACGCGGCCCTGGATCCCCCCCGCCCGCCCGCCCGCCTCCTGTGAGCGGCCGCCTAGAGATCCGCACTGCACTGCGCTGCAAGGGGGCCGCAAGAGGCGCCGTGCCGCGCTCGTTTCGGCCGCGAACGGGCGGCCAAGGCTCGCGGCCTTTCCTGCTCCCGCAGTGCGGGGCGGCTGAACTGGGGCGAGACCTCCCGGCGTGGCCCCGAATGCCCGGAAGCTGCCCTTCGAACCACGGCAGGGGCACTCTCCCGTTTAGGTCTTGAGGCCAGGCAGCGGCCGCAACTCCCAGCAGGCCTTTCTTCGCGGAGAGTCGGCGGCGCGCCCGGGACTACAACTCCCGGCGTGCCCCGCGCGAGAGGAAAGTGAGGCTGGGAAGATGGCTCCCGTGGAGCACGTCGTGGCCGATGCCGGCGCTTTCCTGCGAGGAGCCCCGCTCCAGGTACCTCCGCCTCGGCGGGGAGGCGCACTCTGTTCCCGCGCAGCCGCGGCCTCCGAGATTCCAGCTCCCAGCAGCCCTGGCCTGCGGGGGTGACGGGAGCGCTAGTCTGGCAGCATCGGGAGGCACGGCGCACCACCCCTCTCCAACTTGCCCCTAGCTGGTGCCTTCCAGATGTACTGGACGGCAGTTCCCATCATCCGGGGCCGTTGGCCGTGCTGGCTGGTGGGTGCTGGGAACTGCCGTTCGAGCCATCTCGAGAGCGGCCCCTCCCTCCTGGGGACCCCCTGGGGCTGTCGGCTGCTCCCTGGGATGCCCACGCGCCCCTTCCCAGAGTCCCCAGCGGGGAGGGGGATGCTGGGAAAGGGGGGAGCCTGCGGCTCTCCCCTGGCGTGCCCCCGCCATCCTCCCAGGCGCCCACATGTATCCTTCACTGGCAGGAGATCGGCCGGAACATCTATACGATCCGAGAGGTGGTGACTGAGATCCGGGACAAGGAGACCAGGCAGAGGCTGGCCGTACTCCCCTATCAGCTCCACTTCAAGCAGCCTTTCCCCGAATACGTGCGCCTGGGTGAGCCTCTCCTCTGTTTCAGGATAGTCTTGCTGCAGGGAAAGGGTGATTTTCTGCTCCTGAAAGTGCAGCGTCTCGGAATCTGGACACATGTCTAAAGCCATCTTTTATTTTGTAGTGACAGAATTTTCCAAGAAGACAGGCGACTACCCTAGTCTTTCCGCCACAGATATCCAAGTTCTGGCCTTGACGTACCAGCTGGAAGCGGAGCATGTTGGGGTGGCACACCTGAGGAAGGATCCCGAGCAAAAGGTCGGCCCGCGTATGTGAGGCGAGGCTTGGCCATCGGTCCCAGAGTGCCCGGCTTCGATTTCTTTACTGAAGTTGTACTCTGCCCGATAAGTCACATTTTCTTACAAAGTGGCGAGTTTTGGCCAGGCGTTGATGTCCCGCGGAAGCTAGGGGTACCTTCTCTGCTCAAGCAGAGAAGCTGCGTCTCGCCCGGCTTCTGCCCTGGCCTTCCCCGGCTGGGCACTTCAGGCTCACCAGCTGGCTGGACTAGGGACTCTGGCAGGCATGGGGGTGGGGGGTTAAGGAGGCATCGGCTGCAAGGACCTGCAGTCGCTGCCCCGTGAGTCTCCTGCCTCCGTTCATTCCCTCTTCCTTACCTGGGTCCCTGCAGGTGACACTCAACTCGACCACCCAGCACCCTGAGGCGATGGTGCGCATCGCTGGCTTCCACCTCCCTTCCAAGGTAACTTCCAGCCTTGGCCGCCGCAAACTCTGCCCCGTGTTTCGTGGCACGGAGGAAGACACACACAGGCAGCGCGCGCAGGGGAAGCATCCTTTCTCCTGGGGACCTGCCCATGCCCCCGCTTCTCTGGCTCAGAGGGGGTGAGGTGCTTCTTCCAAGGCCGCCGAGAGCCGGAGATGGCCCTGGAGATGCTGTGGCACAGCCGGTGGCCCGCAGCACCTCCCACTTGTGCCTGCCAAGGCCAGTGGCCAGGTGGCCTCTTCTGGAAGAAGCGGGGGTGGCCCACTCTGCCCTGGCTCGGGGGGAGGGCCCCACTGGGCATGCCGAAGGCCCCGCCCCTTTCCCAGCAGAGCTCCAGGGCAGGCTGGAAAAGCACCTTCTCCTCCCGCCGCCTGCAGAGCTGCTGCCCCGGGTGGTGCCGCCGGAGCAGAGCTGGCTGGGCCAGAGCCCCGGCGGCTGAAGCGCTCCTGCGTGTGTGTTGTGCCTTTTGCCGCAGGCCCAGCGCTCTGGAGGGGAGCAGTGCCCCTCAGCTGTGGACAGCAGAGGAAGCGGAGGTGCCGCAGGGCCAGAAGCCTCCGAGTTCAGCTCCTTCCTCTTCTGGAGGACCCCCCTGCCCAGCATCGAGGAGGATCTGCGGGGCCTGCTGGTGAGGGCCCCGCCGGACACGGGCAGCTGCTCCACGGAGCATGGCGCCGCCCTTCTCACAAGCCCAGGCAGGTCTGTGGGCCCGTCCCAAGCGCCTTGTCTTCTGCAGCAGGCGGATGCTGTCCAGGCCGAGCTGGAGCAGCCCGGCAGCCGGGAGAGCGACGAGGAGGCAGCCAGCACAGAGGAGGAGGAGGAGGAGGAGAAGGAGGGGTGGATCACGCCCAGCAACCTGAAGCAGGTCCAGCAGGAGCTGGGGCAGGGGGACGAGCCGGCTGGCGTGCAGGTCGGCTGCGTCACCACCGACTTCGCCATGCAGGCAAGTGGGGTGCCGGGAGCAGGCGGGCCCCAGAGAAGCAGGGCCACTGCGGGCGAGGGGAACCCGGCGGCTTTGAGGCCCGGCTGCAGGGTCTCTCTGAAGCAGGTGCAGGGGGCTGGGCCAGAGAGGGCTCTTGGTGACGGGGAGGGGGGTGTCCGCCCTTGCCTCAGAGGTGTGGGCCCCCACCCCCAGGGCTGGAGGAAGGGCCGGCCAGTCGCAGGAGGGGTGGCCGTGCGGAGCAGCTCGTCCTCGCCAGGGGGTGCCGAAGGCCTGCCCGCCCGCCCGCCAGCCCGCCCTCGGGTGCCGGGGCCCGCCCCTGACCGCTCTCGCCCTCCCGCTTCACAGAACGTTCTGCTGCAGATGGGGCTGCGTGTCCTGGCCGTGGACGGGCTGCGGATCCGGCAGGCCCGCAGCTATCTCCTGCGCTGCCACGGGTGCTTCAGGTGGGCCTTGGGCAGGTGGCGAGACCCCCCTGCGCGGGGACGGCAGCAGGCCCGGTCTGCGCGGGGACTGCCGGAGCCGCTCAGGCTGCCGGGACTCCCCCTGCCTCTCTGCTTTGCTCCAGGACGACCTCCGACATGAACCGCCTCTTCTGCCCCCACTGCGGGAACAAGACACTGAAGAAGATGGCGGTGACGGTGCAGGACGACGGGAGCCTCCAGCTGCACTTCTCCCGGAACCCAAAGGTCTTGAACCCACGAGGACTCCGGGTGAGTGGCGGCCACGCTCTGGGATCTCCAGCCAAGAAAGGGGCAGTGGGTTTTGACGACCAGCTTGCAAAAACCATCGGCCCAGGGCATGCCTGCTATGGAAAAGGCAACCTCCGCGCTAGCGGTTCCAGGAAAGGACACAGCAAGTCAAGCTGCCCCCATCCTGCCCTGCGCCCACCTGTGGTGTGACCGCACTCAGGATCCTGGCGCAGCTCCCACCCGTGTCCGAAAAAGGATGTTGTCGAGTGGGGAAGAGGCAGCTAAGACAAGGGCTGGAGAAACTCCCAGATGAGGAGAGGGTGGAATAGCTGGGCCTGTCCAATTCAAAGAAGAGGCAAGATAGGAGAGTACAGAACCCCGGTGTGGAGAGCCTGGCAATTGTTTTTCTCCATCTTCCGTCATCCTGAGACCGTGGGGCCACCCCATGAGGCTGAGGGGTGGGAGATTCAGGACCGCTCAGGGGAAGGACTTCTTCGCCAACGCAGAGCAGAGCAGGACTGTGGGAATCAGTGGCACACAGTGTGACAACGGCCATTTGTTTGGGAGCCTCTTCGGGGGCGGTGGCCGGGTGCCTGTGGGGGCCACGGGCCACCTGCAGCGTCGGGGCAGGGGGTCTGGGGCACGAGGGTGGGCGCGCCGTCGCATTCACATCCCGTGTGTGGCGGGCAGCTGGCCGGCTGCTCTGCCGACAGCACGCTGGGAAGATGGGGCCCGGCTTCCCCTGCCCGGCTCTCCTGACGCTCTTCCTCACGCCTCTCGGCAGCACCCGCTTCCTGCGCCTCAGGGGGGCAAGCACGCGAACAACCCCCACCTGACCGAGGACCAGCGCTTCCCCCAGCAGCGGCTCTCGCGCAAGGCCCGGCAGAAGACCGATGTCTTCCACCCGGATTACGTCGCGGGGCTGTCTCCCTTCGTGGAGAACGACATCTACAGCCGAGCCGCCAACCTCCGGATCCGGGACGCGGCGCTGGGCGCAGGCAGGAGGCGCCTGAATCCCAACACGGCCACCAAAAAGTTTGTGAAGAAGAGGTGAAGTGGGGAGGGGCAGCAGCCCTGCCACGCAGCCCCCGGGTGGCGAAAGGCCGGCCTCGCTTTCCAGCGGCCCCCGGGAAGGCTGGCCTTGCCGCCACAGAAGCCGCAGGCAGGCGGGACGTGGCTGGCCTCTCCGGAGGAGGCAGGAGGCTCGGAGCGCCTCCTAGACAATCGGCAGAGCAGCAGCGGTGTTCCTAATAAAGGGGGCTCTCTCCACTCCGTCTCGGGCCTCTGTAGGGTGGGGGAAACGTGGCTCTTGGGGCCCCCAGCTCAGCAGGGTGGCCGGGCCCGGTTTCCTGGCAGTCCCTGATTGTGGAGGGCAAGAGCAGATGCCTCGGCCCCTCCCTCTTTTTGTGCCGCTTTTGTGGGGGTGGGCAGCTACCTCACCATGTCGAGTTGCTGGTTGCAAGCTGTGGGCATTCAAACAACTGCAGGCGAATCTGCCGCCAGATCTGTGCTCAGCCCCCCAAATGCACCCCGTCGCCAATTAATTTTGGCACAGTCTCTTTGTTTTGCTCTAAACGCCAGCACTGGGAAAATGCCTCTGTGCCGCTCCGGATCTCGCTCCCACCGTTGCAACAGGAGCCGGCGGTATTTCTTCCTTGCTCAAGGTGGCAGGCACGAGCCGCCCCAGGGAAGGCCCGCCTTACTGGTCCTGCACCTGTTCCTCACTCCGCCACCCCGGAGGCCCAGCTGGGGCTGAGGCTTTGTGGTTCTCCTGCTTTCTCTCCCAGGCTGCAGCAAAGAGGGCAAACTCTGGCTCCACCCTGCTCTGTAACTTTACCTGCTCCTCTGACAAAGAGCCGGTTGCATGTCAGAGCACAGTTGGAAGGGAAACACAACAGCACAGTGAAGTTATGCGATTGCCAGAGGCAACTGACTGGTGGAGCTTGCTTGGCTGGTATTTGCAGTGCAAAGCGCCCCCCCAGCACTTAGCAAGCCCCTCGCAGGATGGAAGCTGTTTCCATCCTGTTTCTGCCAGGAGGGTCACTCCCTCCTTCCAGCATGAATCACATTTGGGCATGTACAGTTAAAATAGGTGTGTGGCAGCTATTTTGAGCACGGGCTACAAATTTTTTTATCACCTCTAGATAAGGAAATACACATCAAAGGGACAAAGTCCGTTCCTGGGCGTTCTTCTTTTGAACTGGCCATGCGAATGCTGGCGCTCCCCCAAATGTGGCCGAGGGGCTCGGAGCTGCCCCGGCTGCTGGCTTCCATGTGCCGGCAGCGGAAAGCACCGCCTCTCCCGGACACGCTCCGCTCCTCGGCTCCCAAGAGGATTCTGCGGATGCTTCTGCAGAGGGGGCGCCCGGCTTGCTGCGTGTGGCGCAGGGTAGAGCGTCTGGACTACCGGCTGCCCTCCTCACCAGGGCTCTGGTCGCCACGGAGTCGCCATCACGCCTTCCGAGTCCAGCCTGTAAAGCAAACACAAGACGACACACACCTCCTGCAATAGCCAGCAAAGGCTGGGGACGCCATGCAGGCCTTCTGGCGCACTATTCGTTGTCATGCGATGTCGTATCGGCTGCAGGGGACTAATGTGTGGGCTTCCTGGCTGCTCCTGTAAGATGGCTGGCCGGCCAGCAAAGCCACAGGGACCCCTGCTGGGATCACACAGGACGCTGGAGCTTAATTGGCAAGCTCTCCTCCTTGTTTACGACCGGAGTAAGAAAGGCGTTAACAGTGGGGCTCTGGGGACCCTCGCGTGCCTGGATACCACCTGTTGCTGCCGGTGCCTCCCAGTGGAGCAGCCGTCCCTTTCGGAGATCTAGCCAAAGGGTTCTGGCTGTGTCTCTTGGCTTTTCCCCATTCCTGGGGCAAAAGGAGCAGGATTTTCCCGATTGCCCTCCCCTCCAACGTTGCGCAAGAGCTTTTTTTCTGCAAAGCACAAGCACTGCAGCCCCCTCATTCGAGTGCTGTGAAAAAACGGAGGTGGGACAGAGGAAAGACCAGCCAGGCTTTGGTCAAGCTGCGTCTCTGGGGCCGGCCTGCTCGCCTTCCGTTCCAAGGAAGGGGGCACTGAAAGCAAGAGGGGCTGTTAAGGTGCCTGCATCTTCAGGCGAGGGAGCTGGTGGGCCAAGCGAGGCAGCAAGGCCCCCCCGGGCCCGGCGGCAGGAGCCCTCCCTGCCTTGCGCTCAGCAGGCCCACAGCTCAAGCCTCCCGGGAGCAGAATGAGCGAGCCTCGGGGAGACGCGGCTGGACCCGAACTCGCCGCACGATCGACCTCGGTGCCCCACGCGGCCTGCCTTGGGCGCGCCTGAGGCCGGGCCGCCACCGGCTACGCCACCCCCGCGCGGATCCACAGCCAGCACTGCTGCGCGACCGGCCAAGGCGCTGCCCGCTGTGCCCACCTGCGCCAGCCGCCGCGTGCGATCCTGCTCCGGAAAGGGGCACGCAGAGGGCGCCCCGCCGGCTCTGGCCGGTGCGCGGCGGCGAGGGCGCACGGGGGGGGCGCCGTCCGGCTCGGGCCCGGGGCGCGGGCGAGGCGGGGCCATGCGGAGGCCCCCAGGGGGCCGGCCAACCCAAGCGGCCTCCCGCGGAGCTGCGGGCGGAACCCCGGCACGGAGCGGGCCGGCCCTCCGCGCCCCGCCGCCCAGGGAGCCCGCCCCCGCCGAGCCCTATAAGAGGCGCGGCGGCCGCCGGCGCGCATCGCTTCCCGACAAGCGTCTCCATGGCTGGTAAGGCTCCGGGGCGAAGGGGGCGCGCGGGCTGGGGGCGCGGGCGGCGGGCGGGAGGGAGGGAAAGAGGGAGGGAGGACGCGCCCCCGGCCGGTGCGGGGCGCCCCCCGCAGCCGCTGCGCTCGTCCCGGGCGCGTTGGGCTCGGCGCGGGGCGCGCCCTGCTTGCGGGCTCTGGGGGGGGGGGGCGCCGGTGCAGCCCGCCTCGCCTCGCCTCGCCTCGCCTCGCTCGCCCCCGCAGGAAGGAACGCGCTGATCGTGCTGGCTCACCCCGAGCGGGCCTCCTTCAACCACGCCATGAAGGCGGCGGCCGCGGAGGCGCTGCAGAAGGCCGGCTGGGTGGTCGCCGTCTCCGACCTCTACGCCATGAAATTCAACCCGGTGCTTTCCCGGCAGGATATCACCGGTATGCCCCCCCGCCCCCGCTGCCCGGGATGAATCGTTCCCCGCCCCGCCCCGCCCCCCGCCACTCACCTGCCTCCTCCTCCTCCTCTTCCTCGCTCAGGCAGCCCGAAGGACTCGCAGAACTTCAACTACTCCGCCGAGGCGGGGCTGGCCTGGAAGGAAGGCCGCCTGAGCAGCGACATCGTGGAGGAGCAGGACAAGCTGAAGGCTGCGGATCTTGTCATCTTCCAGGTGCCTTCTGGGCGGGGGTCCTCCGAGGAGAGCTGCCAGCGCGCCTGGACTTCCCGGCTGCCTGCTCAGGCCCGGCTGCCCTCAGAGGCCCCGCTGCATTGTGGACTGTGTTGTTTTCCAAGACTGACCCACGTTTTGCAGTAGCGGAAAGGTGCATTTCACCTGAGCTGCCTCCTCCGGCTGCCGCTGGGCCCGGGCGCTCGTGGGGAGAGGGCGGGCAGGCGGCAGGGGCCCGGCCAGGGCGTGCGGCTTGCTCAGGGCACCCCCCTGCCGAGAGGCACCCACATGTCCCTCTCTTGCTCCAGTTCCCCATCCAGTGGTGTGGCCTGCCCGCCATCCTGAAAGGCTGGTTCGACCGGATCCTCACAGGCGGCTTTGCCTATTCTTACAGTGCCATGCATGACCAGGGACCGTTCCAGGCAAGTCTGCTGGGGCAGCGGCGGGGGGAGACGGCAGCTCACCGCTTCAGGGATGGTGCCTGCCGAGTAGCAGGGTCTCCTCCATCCGCCCCCATCCCACCCCGCTGCACTGAGGGCTGCTGGCCAGCTCCGGCTGCTTTCTCCACACGGGCTGGGGCATGGCTGGAGCTGCAGTCCAGGTGAGGGTGTGGCCACAGAGGGGGTTCTGTGCAGACCCCTGACCTCAGCACCACGGGCCAGCAGCTGCCCTTTGTCCAAAGAGCAGGAAAAGCAGCCTGAAGAGCAGCTCCCGGGAGGCTGGCGGTTGGGCCCCTGCAGCCTGATCATCCTGCCAGTCCGCTCTCTGTGCCTTCCCACTCCTCTGCCATGGCACGGGGCATGACAGAGATTTGGCTCCCCCTAGAAAAAGAAGGCCGTGCTCTCCTTCACCACTGGTGGAACGGGCTCCATGTACACCCCTGAAGGCATCCAGGGAGACATCAACATCATTCTGTGGCCAATACAGGTGAGGCACCGGCAGCCGGGACCCACACCTTGGTAGCAGCTCAGGTTTATGTCCCTGGCGTACCCTGCAGCCTTGCTCCCCCCACATCGTTTCTGAATACACCCAGTAGGGGACTTTAGATTTTGCATCCAGATAATCAGGTGGCGAAACGACCTGGTGTTTCTTCAAAGGCTGGAGTGGGTCTTTTGCAGCTCTGTAGGCAAGAGTCCCGTTCTAAAAACCAGGGTAACATTTCTGTGCCGATACTGAAGGGACCAGTCTGGAAGTGGTCGTGGCTACAGAAATGCATCCTGGGGCTGCTCAGCAACTCTGAGTTTTGTATTCCTCCCATGCAAGACGGACAGGCACTGACTATGTTTTGCATCTGTTCTCGCCCTCCCAGAGCGGCACTCTCCATTTCTGTGGCTTCCAAGTCTTAGAGCCCCAGATTGCGTTCAGTGTGGCCCACACGCCAGCGGACGTCCGCTCCCAAATCCTGGAGGGATGGAAGAAGAGGCTGGCAACCATCTGGGAGGAGAAGCCACTCAGCTTTGTCCCGGCCAGTCACTTTGAGCTGAGCTTTGCTGGGGGCTTCGTGCTGAAGGAAGAGGTCAAGAAGCAGCAGGAAGATCAGAAATACGGGCTGGCGACTGGTCAGCATCTGGGCAAGCCTCTCCCACCTGATAATCAGGTCAAAGCCCAGTAAAAATAGCTCCCCCTGCTGTCCTCATCTTCTGAGAGAGAAGTTGGTGGCACAGAATCCTCATTTCCCCCCTTCTTGGACGAGTCAAGAGGCACAGTGGCTCTCCCTCCCTCCCAGTAGTGCAGGGACAGCCCACGTGTGACCCTCTTTCTGGGGGGCAGCTCCCATCAGCCGAGCCAGCACAGTGGGCGGCAAGAACCGCATTGTCTGGAAGGCCAGCTCGCCTCCTGCACGTGGCGTCTTTCCTGCTCCGAGTCTCGTAGGGCCTCGTATTTGCCACTGCAGCCTCTCTCCGGCTGCCCCCTTGAGCACCCCAGGGCCCTCCCTCGTTCCGAGTGCAGGAAGCCGTTGTCTCTCTGGAGGCCGTACCGCAGCGCTGCTTCCACAAGAGTAGGGCATTAACACGACAACAGTGGCAACTGAAACACCCAGGTGTCCTCTGGGAGACACCCGTCCCCGTGGTGGAAGTCCCCTGCTCTAGCACTGGGAGACAAACATCTTTCTGAAGGCAGCCCGTGTTCCAGCTGCCGGCATAGTTGATTTCCCCACATTTGTTGAAGGTGAAATAGACGCACGATCGAAGGCGTCTGCATGGCACGTGCTGGTGCGAGAGGCCGTGGTAGGGCCTGCCGTGCATGGGCAATTCGCCCACAGCCAGAAGAGCACCTTGCTCGCGCTCCGTGACCTCCCAGGGAACCTCCCCGGCCTGGCATCCCCGCCGTGGACCGACTGGGCTGCCTTTGGCCACGCTGGCTGGGGGGACGGGAAGCCCGGCCCCTTGGGCGGCCCCGTCCTGCAGGAGCTGAAGCCCCCCGCAGGGCTCTTGTGCTGAGAGGCCGCTCCGCAGGATGGGCCCGGTATCGCCATGCCGTTCCTTTCATGACTGATCCCCGCCGTTTGAACCTTCTGAAGGGAACAGTAAGACCCTCGCTGGATTTCTGAAAAAGGAAGGGCTAACCCTTCTACTCGGGTTCTTGGACCACCACCAGGAACGCCTCCCCCTTTTTACAGGCCTCTCCATGCACCTGGCAGGCTTCAGTCTGAATAAAAAGGCCTTTTACCGCCCGGGGCTGCTGGCTTCATTTCGCAAGCACCATTAGGATCGACACCGTGCGCCGGCACTTCCAAAGGGGGGGATCCCATGTGCCCGCATGGCTCACAGGGCGGGGAGGCCCACCTGTGTCTGCGTGGCGGGCGAGGGGGCTGGCCCGATCCCACACCTCTGCCAGACTTGACTAGCCAAATGGTACAAGCGAGATGCTGGGAGAGCCAGACGCAGGGCGTCGTTACGTGCGGTGCAGGCGCTTCCTCGTTCGCGTCAGTCAAAGGAAGAGAGATTTGGGACAGAACTAGTTTGCCACCCACAGGAAAGGGTACAGCAGACTCGTCCCAGGCAGGCAGGACCCCGGTGCAACCACATGGCACAGGCCGCTGGCACTGTCCAGCAGCGTGTGATCCACCGGCGGAGCTCCTGAGCTGCCAGAGGCGCCTGCTGGAATGCCCACAGGCTCGTCCACCAAGTGCCTTTTGAGGGTCGCTCACCTAAGCCCCAAGCGGCTGGACCCCCTGCTTTGGACGGAGAATGTGTGTGGGCACGCGCCACCAGAAGCAGGGCCAAAATGAACGCAACGCGCTGCTCTGGTCGACCCCCATCCTGCCGGGGCCACAACCATAACAGGAAGGAGCACTGAACTGTTGTAAGGAACTACGCCAGCGACCACGGTGGGGCTTGGATGTGGCACAGAGGGCGGGCGTGTGGGGCTGGCCTTTTGCACTCCTCTTCAGTGCCGCTGCATCAGTCCAGATTCCCGCCCCCCCCCCCAACGCCCCGGCTGGCTCTTGCCTTGCGTTCAAGAGGGTCCCTCAAGACTCGGCGCGGCCTCCTGAGGTGTGCAGGGCACCTTCTCCCTGCGATGTTGGGAAGAACAGGGCACGCACAGTTAGACACCGCAAAATGAAAACTTTCCAAGTTTTATTCTTGACTGCAGCTGTGTACAGAAATATAGTTGCCAGTATACAAATGTCCCAATAGAAGCAAAATATCTCTTTTTAATATTCAACGAGTTATCACAGAATAGCTAAAAACAAATGCAAATGAGGTCCCCAGCCCCCCTCCCCCTTAGAATAAACTGCAAATGGGGATCAGTGCTCTGAGAAACCCACCTGCACAAGCCGGGGCACATGACGCACAAGGGGCCGTCGGAGTCTACATTCACATTGCAGGGCAGCGGGGGGGCTGGTCGGCGGCTGGTCGGTCTGGCGGCTGCTAGGGGCCAACGCGGCTGGGATGCTCCGAAAGCCCTGCCAGGAGGGCCGGAGAAGGCGGAGCGCTCCGATCTCAGACTCACTCCTGAGCCAAAATGGAGCTCTGGGGAAAACCTCCCGAGAGCGGATCACGCAGGCCGGGGCAGGGAGAGGGTGAGAGAATTCCAGCAGGGCCTGGACCAGGCAGAGGATCCGGGCCCTGCTGTGCTGCCGGCATTCACGCACAGCTTCCCCAAGGGGCTTCTTTATTCAAGGGGGGCCCTGCGCCAAGCCCCCCCCTCGCACATGGGCCTGGCCGAGGAACCCGGGCCCAGCTGGCCACCACGCTCCCCATGACAGGCTCGAGGATGCGAGCAGTGCTTCTGCGCAGCCTGAAGGCCCCCTTGGTGGTGGTGGCGGCACCCGCCGCAGAGCCGAGGAAGGAGCAAGGCAGGCTGGCCAGCCGGCCGGCGGGCAGGGCAGGGCAGGGCAGGGCAGGGCAGACGCGGCAGGCCTGCTGGGCGCTGCTCTGGCGCAGGGTGCCTCGGGCTTCTGGCGAGCTCGCTCAGGAGGGGCCGAAGAGCCCCTCAGCTGTGCTCACGACAGCGAGAGGGAAGGAGGAGCTGCTCAGGTGCCATTTCCTCTTGCCCCATCGGAGCTTTTACAGTTCCACAAAGATCATTTCCCAGCACAGCTCTGTCCAGCGGACGTGATGGTGGGGCCCAGGTCCCTGGGGAGGCGGTCACCCATCTGAGATGCCTGGAAGAAAACCTCTCTTGAAATGACCCTTCCTGAGCAGCCAGACAAGATGTCCTGGACCGCCGTGGTGGGAGCGAGGGCAGGGAAGAGGCACGGTGCTCCGGCCAGGGCAAAGCTCCCCCACAACAAGGCTACCTTTGCAGCCTCTGCCCCACAGCCCCCCACCTCGTGGGAAGCTGCGAGAAGGACGCAGTGCCAGACCGCCCCAGCCGCTGAGCAGGCCCTTGGTTTCAAAGACAAAATACCTTTTGTAACCAAATCACATACTCAAAATGTTGTACATTTAAATATTGACCTAACATGGACCAAAAAAGAAAAGGGGAGAAACAATCAGAGGCACGAGCGCCACCGCTTCCCACAAAGCCGCAGAGCCCCTCTTGCGAAGGGACGGCGACTGCCTGTGTTCGAGAGGGTGGCCGGGCGGAACCAGGTGGAAAACCCGGTTCGGCGGAGGATTGGTCCCTGGTGGCTCGGCAGAGTCCGTCAAGGACAGTCCTGCTACAAGACACGGCAGCGCACGGGCCCACCCGCCCCTCCTCGGCCCCGTCCAGGCGACTTGGGCCAGGGCCGAGTGCCTCTCCCAGGAGCCGGCCACGTGCCCTGCACGGGTGCAGGCTGCCCCAAAGCGGAAGCGGAAGCCAAAGCCCCGGCCTGGCCCATGCCTCCTCCATCTCCCCGCTCGTGAGAGGCGCGCGCTGTTGCTCGTCCTCCACACCCTCTCGGCAAATACGAAAACCGCAGGAGGCGCGCGCTCAGCTCAGCGTGGGGCTGCTGCCAGTAGGAAAGAGGGAAATTAGGTTCCAATGGTGCATCTGTAGTGTTGCTATAAATTACGAGCGAGCCATCACGCACGAGACATCACCCAGGAGCCAAGCCGAACGGCGCGTGTTGCATGGGACTGCGGCCCCCGAGCGGCTGCCCGAGGGCTTCCTCCGTGAGGCCGCGCTGCCGAGCGAGCCGTGTCGCCGGCAGAGAAGCTGCTTTCCTCACAGCCAGTCAGTACGAGCACAGCCGGATGGAATGGCCGGAGATGGGCAGGTTATGCAGACCGCAAAGTGCTTAAATACTTGGTATAGACGTAACACTGCCCCCCTCCCCCCAGTTACTAGACACCATGTTGTGGGAGAACAGACAACAGACTCACACATTTGCCACAAAAATCTGCGGCAAAATGAATATATGTGTGTGAATAGGTATATATATATATTTATATATATATATATATATATATATATATTATATTTATGCCAATGTACTCACTCAGTACAAATAGCAAAATAGTTTATCATTTCCTAAATACAAAATAGAGCTTTCCAAAAAAATGAAACACACATTAGATATAAACCATCCAAAACTTGAACGATTGAAAGCTGTATTCAAAATTAAATGACCTAGAGCAGGTCTCTTTCTGAAAAGTTCCCTTCATATCGGCAAAATAGCCTGTACTACTGAAAACGTAACTCAAGCGTCTCGAGGAGAGACGGACAGACAGAACAAACTACTGACTGCGAACATCAGAGATGGACTGGCATTTAACAAGACAACAATGAGAACAGAAAAACAGGCACGACTATGTAGCTCAAGGTGACAAACACAAGTTAGAAAAAACACGCGGGGGGGGGCTATTAAACCATGGACGAATGAAATTCTTCTCTACACGAGACAAAAAGAACACCAACTTGTACTAAAAACACGATTCCCAGGGCCAGTGAGAGCCACACGCAGAAACTGGTGGGCGGCAGACACCGCTCGCCGCGCTGGACACGCGGAGGGGAACGAGCCCGGGGCGGGGGGCTGCGGCGAGCGCTTCTCCCTGGCGCTGGGGCGGGAGGATGCCGCCTTTCCTCCTGCACGCCGGGCACGCCGGCCGGCGAGAGGGCTGCGGCCAGCAGAGGAGGGACCGAGGGGCTGCACGGGAGCTGCTCCGGGGGCCCACAGGGAGCTGCCGCCCCCCACCCCCCGCTCCCATCAGGGCGTGCACGTGAGACTTTGCACCGGCACCGATTAGAAAAGGGGCTGGGAAGCTTTGGGACACTCCCGGACCAACGCTGCACCGTGCCTCCAGCAGCCAGCCACAGGCCTTCTGCCTCCGGAAGGCAAGCTGAGGGTTCTACATGTGGAAGAATACAGACGGTGACTGAAAGGGAGGGAGACTCAGCATTCGGGCAGGACCTGGAGGGCGTCCGCTCCTGAACCCCCTTCGGAAAGGAAGAGTGTGGCAGAGGAAGCCCCCTCCTTGAGCAGCTGTGCGCAGCCCCCGCAGGCTGTGCCGCACAGCCGTGGCCAACGCTCTGCCCGCCAGCTGTACATGCCGCCCTCAACCCAGGTGTGAGTTCACAGTTTGCTCCACTCTGCACCAAAGCCACTTCCGCTCGGCACGGGGCCCAACACACAATGGCACAGCCACCGCTCGGCAACGGCGGCCCCGAGCACCGGCCTGCAGCGCGGCGCTCGCCGCCAGAGACGGAACCCACGCGCCACTTCGAGCAACGTGGAAACCGGCTCTGCATTCAGATGCGATTCAAGGATGACATCGGACACCAATGGACCAAACTGTTTCACGAGAGACTCCCGTATGTTTCGGAACCCAGCTAAAGGCTGTGAAGGCCAAGAAAAAAGGAGGGCTGGCGGGGAGAAGAGACAGCTCCATTTTCTATTTTTGCCTGGCTGCAACGATAACCAAGCATCCCCGCCCCCCCCCAACAGCAGGAATAGTGAGACGGGGGTCACGGCCAGGCCAGGCCAAGACAAAGCACAGCTCTTCTGCTGCTCCGCTCCAAGGGGTCTTCCACTGATGCTGTCACTCGGCGGCTGTTTCCCAGGCTTGGTGTAGGCAAAGGCAGTGTCTTTTCTTGTGTTCAGGTCGTTGTTTGACCGAGGAAATTTATCTTCAAACACCCTCCAATCTAGAGTCACAAGAGCTAAAGGAATCTTGAAAAATTGCTTGTCCATCACAGGCAATTCTGTTTAGAATTCTGATGTCACAAACAAAAGGAGAGAAAACAAAAAGCCCAAGTTAAGTGTAACGGAGAGACTCCCAGCCTTGCTTAAGCCCTCCAGCTCAGCCACAGCCAACGACCGGGTCGCTCCCTCTGCGCCGAAGCTGACAAGGACTTTGTGCTGTCAGGTCCCTGAAGGGACTTCGAGTGGGAAGACCGAATGCAGGTTCAGCCGGGGGGGGGGGGGGCACCGCACCATTCCTGGCTCAGCAGAGCCTTGTCGCTGCAATCCACGCACTGCTACTCTCATGATACAAGCACTTTACTAAGCTCTACGGATGGCCGTCCTCACGCCTGGCCTGGGATCTGGGGCTGGGGCAGAATCCAGCCGGCGGCAGGATCCTCAGCAGAGCACCTTGATACAAACATTTGTTCCGCTGCTAAAGGAACTGCACAGGCTGGCTCCTGCCTCATAAGCCACGCTCCAGGTTTGGCTGAGGAGGAACAAAACTCGGAGAGAGGTGGAGCTGTTCCCCCTTAGATACGCCCAGTCAGCTCCTGAGAACTTCTGAGGAGAGCTTGCCAGTCGCTCCAGGCTAGCAGCAGCCACGTAACAGAGCAAACATGGCAGATAACCTGCTTTCACATCTGCTCGCTTTTCACAATTTATTCTGGCCAGAAAGTACAGTATAAATTCATATATAAGGATGTATGCAGTTAGACCCTGTCTTCCCCCCAGCCTGAGTACGCCGCCCAACGCTGCCCTGCCCAGGAAGTGGCTTGCCCTGGGCGACGCTTCAGAGCTGCTCTTTTCAACTCAAGGCGGGTTGCAAGGCCCAGAAGCCCCAGTGATTTCTGAGCAGCAGCACAGCGGCTTCAGCAACACCGCTCAAAAGGCCCCACCACACATGCGTTGCTCGCCAACAGGTAAGAACTGATGAAGCATCTGCCCGGAACTCTCATCAGCTCCCAAGACAGGCACGAGCAACACGGAGGCTTCTATGCGCTCCGTGACCTGCCCGAACGGGAAGAGAGGGGCCCCGGGGCCTGGCTGGCGAGCAGGGGCGGGGCCCCAACATCCAGCTCACCTGGCCAGCTAGAAGGAGCCCGCCATGTTATTGTTCCCCTGATTCTGTAGCGACACCAGCAGGTCGTCCATCTTTTTCATATTCTGATTGGTGCTCATGGGAGAAGACAGCCGAGGGCTCTCTGACATCTGCTGCGAAAGGAGGGTTGTGACGGATGGCTGTGCTTCCCCCTGCGGCTGGCTTATGCTGATCATCTGGTCGGACATTGAGCCTGGTCCAGACGCTAAGAGCTGGCCGCAGCCTGTGGAGGGAGGAGATGCATCTAAGGACCACATGCCGTTTCAGGGGCTCCTTTGGAAAGGCTCAGGCAGCCCAAGCAGGACTGAAAAGCTTTGCCTGCGCAACACACAGGGCTCATCACGGGGCGCTCGACCCATGACGAGCCACATGTCACGGAGCACTGTCACTATGCAAGTTCCAACCGGGTGAATGGGGGGAGCTGCTGTGCCACGTAACCCCAGTCATTGTGGGTCGCTGGAGAGTGAAGCAGCCCTTGCACAACCCTACAGACCACGGGTTATGAGGGGGCTGTTTAACCCCCACACTGCCCGCAGCAGCTAGGTGCACATCCCACAACTGCCTGATTGGGGGCTACACATTCAAAATGCCGCCCAACACACGCGGTGCCTCACTGGGGGTTATGCAAGCCCCAGTGAGCACGGCACTTTGCATGAGCTGGCGCTGAGGCAGGGGTGTGTGAAGAATCTGTTTTGGGGGCGGGAATCCGCTGGATTCCCTATTTATTTATTTATTTATTTATTTATTATTTATTTATTTATTTATTTAGCGTTTTTGTATGCGGTCCCATCGCATATAGCCTCGGGACGGCTCGCATAAATAAACAAACATAATACAAAATACAATTAAAATCAGGAAAATCCGGAAACACCCTGGCTGCACAATTAAAACCTATAGGTATTAAACGTTGTTAAAATATTTTTTAAATAAAAAGATCTTAGCCTGGCGCCAAAAAACAAATAATGGCAGTGCCAGGCGGACCTCCCTGGGGAGCACATTCCACAGATGGGGCGCCACCGCAGAGAAGGCCCTCCTCCGGGTACTTCGCCTCCTGATGTTCCCTAAGCTTGGTTCTCTGGCCTTCGGTCGGCCTTGTCACAGCCCGAGACAGAGTTCCTGGCAAATGTGCCTGGTGACCAGGAGATTCCCGTCAGGAATTGAGGCCCACATGCTGCGCAACAGCTTCCCTCTTCCGCACCACCTACAGTGGCCTCTGCGCTGTGGCATGTGAAGGGGAAAGTGGCTGCTGGTTGCACCACCTTTGTTCTGCAAGCGTTTCTGGACTTCCTCTCAGCTCGGCTCGCTTCTAAGAACCGGGCTGGGCAAGCAGGAAGGCCAGAGGGGTGGCTTCTGCCGAGTTTCAGCCAAGCCCTTGTCTACAGGGACCACTTCCCGTTCACGTGCCCCGGTCCCTGCAGTGCAAAGCAGACTTTCCCCACCTGGGGCCCTCCAGACATGTGTTGGGACACACTCCGACGTGACAAGCCGCTCGGCCTGCTTGCCATTGCCTAATCGTACGTAAAGCCCGGAGCACAGATCTCGCCGCTCTTGCTTAAAGATGCCTTCCCACCACATCCTCTATCCAAGTATGCGCTACAAAAGCATGCAGCAGTCTTCTGCAGCTGTGCCGCAGTTATGGGGCACCTCATCCCCAGAGAGACCACGAAGCCCTAATGAGAAATGCTCGAGACCGATCAGCTTGGTCCAGAATGCAAAAGCAACCTGGGCTTAGGTGCTTCGGTTTAAGCACTTTTTATACACTATCAAGCACCCGTTTTAACACGAACGCCAGAGGCGACGCAAAGCAGCCACTCTAACTGCATGTGTGGTGCTGAGGGACTCTTGCTTTCTGGTGGGAGTTTGTAGGCCTCTGTTTCTTCCTCTTCCACCCTGGAGCAAGACTTTGCAGCTTGAGTTGATTATTTCGTGCCCTACACTCTGGAATCGGCGAGAAGAGATCTCAGCCTTCCTCTTTGTGGCAGCCCTTGAGGTACTTCTAGAGGGGTATCATGGCCAGGGCGACTTCTTTTCTTTTATAACTTTTCTAACTTCTTTTATATCGTTTATATTTTTTATTTATTTTATATTATTAATTTTAATTTTATATTGTTATTTTTGTATTGTATTGTATTGTGTTGTGTTGTA
>NW_025335550.1:12294681-12308080 GCF_004798865.1 Varanus komodoensis | reverse complement strand
TAATAATAATAATAATAATAATAATAATAATAATAATAATAATAATAATGTCCCCCCTCACTCTTCCCTTCTCAAGGCTGAACATGCCCAGTTCTCTCATTCTCTTTGAAAGCACAGGGCAGTGCTTCCAAACCCTGGATCATGTTTGTTACCCTCCTCTGGACCCTTTCTAATTTTTCTGTATCTTTCTTCAATCTTGGTGCCCTGAAGTGGACACAGGATTCCAGATTAATACACAGGATTCCAGATTAATACTTGTAATTTGTGAACAAGCAGAAAAGCATTGGTCCCAATAGAGGTTCTGTGGAACCTCACATTTTACAGCCTTCCACTAGAGAATTTACCATTTAATTCCATTTATTCTCTGCTTTCTGCACTTAAACCAGTTTTGAGCTTTAAAAAGGTGTTTCTAATGTCATGACTGCTAAACTTCCTCCTTGGGAAGGGATTTTGTGGCAGGCCTTTGGCAAAGTACTCATCTGCCATTTAAGCCAATGACAAGCCTGGACTCTCCATGTTTGAAACTTACTGTCTTGGATGCCAAAGAGGAATATTCCAGAAGTCTGCCGAGATGAAGCTGAAGAGTTCTGCAGCTGGTTGATGGAGCCGTTTCCAGGGCCACTGTGGAACAACGCCGCTGCCGCTTGCTGCTGCTGCTGCTGCTGCTGCTGCTGCTGTGCTTGCTGCTGCTGCTGCTGCTGCTGTGCCGACGAAGCCCCCTGGATGCCGGGCAGGCCATTCTGCGAGGAGTAGAGTGGCGGCTGCGGCTGCTGCAGCTCCTGCTGGCTCATGCTGCTCTGCAAGGCGGACATGGAAGTCGAGGTGATGAAGAGGGTGACGGGCTGCTCCTGCGAGCTGGGGGACCCCTGGACCAGCTGGATCTGGGGGGAGCCGTGGAACAAGGCCGGCGGCGGCTCGGCTTGGGTGGAGCCCGCGCCCTGGCTCTGGAACTGCATGGGCTGCTGGTCCGTGTTCATGGGGGCCAGGCTGCTCTGGGGATGGAAGAGAGACTGGCTCTGCTGCTGCTGCTGTGGCGGCTGCTGCGGCTGCTGCTCCTGGCCGGCCAGTGGGTTGGGGCTGGAGCTGAACATCATGTCCTGCTCCTGGGACGACATCGGGCCCATGGCGTTCTGGCTGCCAAACCGCATGTTCTGCTGCGGCTCTTGGCTGGGGGCGCCGCTCTGGAGCGCCACCATCGAGTGAGGAGGCTGGAACATAGGGCCCTGCTGGCCTGGGGGCACCCCAGACGGAGGGAGAGAGCCCAGAGGCACCTGGGACTGGAACAGGCTCTGCTGCGGGGGCTGCGGCTGCTCCGGGGCCAGCATCGGGCTCTGGAGGTGCGAGAGCGGGGGCTGCTGCTGGAACGAGGACTGCTGCTCGGCGCTGGCGGACGCCTGCAGCGAGGACATGGAGCTCGGGGTGGTGAAGAAGGGCATCTGGTCCTCCTGGGCAACGGAGCCACTCATTGAGTTCTGGGAGAGGAAGAGGCCTCCCGCCTGCTGGTCCTGAATGACCCCCATGGCACTCTGGGAGCGGAACATGGGGGGCTGCAGCTGTTCCGAGGAAGCGGCCGCGGTCTGGCTGTGGTAGAGCGTGCTGGGCGCCTCCTGGGATATGCTCTGGCCGTCTCCAAGCGGGCCCTGCGAGTGGAAGAGCTGGGCCTGCGAGTGCGGCGCCTGCTGCAAGAAGCTTCCGGACTGGAGGGACAGCATCTCCCTGCCCTGCTGAAAGAGGCCCCCGCCTTGCTGCTGGGCCCCGCCGCCCTGAACGGCGCCCATCATGTTCTCGGAGGAGGAGAAGAGGTTCACCGGGGCCTGACTTTCCCCGCTGTGCTGCATTTGGACCATGGCCTGATAGACGGTGCTCTGGATCTGCTCTGCCTGGCCCGATGCTTCCTCGCCTTCAGTGGAGCCCGAGGCCTGGAACATGCTGGGGGCGCTGGCGGGGACCTGCTGCTGATGCGGCGGCGGCGGCGGCTGGGGCGGCGTCCCGGCCTCGCTGCCGGAAACGCTCGTGGGGGAGAACAGCTCGCACTGCATTTGCAAGTCTTCGCCTGCGGACAGCCCCCCCATCATGTGGGAGGCCTGCTGGTACACGGGCGACGGCTGGACGCTCCCGTTGCCGGCCGCCGAGGAGGAGAACAGCTCCGACTGCATCTGGCTGGCCGCCTGGCAGAGCCCCTGCTGTATCTCCATCACCATCGCGGCCGAGGTCTCCATGGCTTGCTGCTGCTGCTGCTGCTGCTGCTGTTGCTGCTGCTGTTGCTGCTGTTGCTGCTGCTGTTGCTGCTGCTGCTGCTGCTGACTGGATAAAGCGTTTTCGGACTGCGGGTGGACACTTTCTGTTCGGCCGGCCAGGAGGTCTTCGGCCCTCGTGTGGACGGTGTCCGAGGAGGAAAACATCCCCTGGCCAACTCCGTTCTGGATCTGGCTGACCTGCTGGAAGATCTCTGCATTGAGCTGCTCTTGAACATCCTTGTTGTCGGAGCCAGAAAACAAAACCGAGGACAGCTGCTGCTGGGCTTCCAGGACCTGCTGGACCAGGTCCACGCTTCTGCCGCCGCCAGCGGGACTGGCCTGAAAGCTCCCTGCCTGCAGCTGCTGGATGCTCTGCAGCTGCCCCACCCCGCCGGCCGACGGGAACATGCTGGAGGACATCTGTTGCTGCAGGGCCTGGGCCGACTCCGGCAGCGAGGGCTGCTGCTGGGAGGCCTCCGTCAGCTGCGACAGAGCCATGACGCTGCCGTCCGGCTGCAGCACCTCTCTGGGCTGGGACTCCCTCGAGGAGAACGGGGAGGCCTGCTGCAGCAAGGCGTCGCTGCTCTGCAGCTGGCTGGAGGCAGACACGGCCGGGAAGCTGCCGGGCTGCGCGACATCCTGGGCCTGGAGGCTGGGCATCGCCTCCGGGGTGAACCCCTTTGGTGGCAGCTGCTGCTTCTCACTCTCTGGAGCTAAATGAGGAGCAGAAGAGGAGAAGGCGCCGTTCCCCAGCATGTTGGACATGCTGCTCTCCAGAGTCGCTTGCGGTGGCCCAACCACGCTGGTCGCCTGAGGAGAAACACACCCCGTAAGAGGCCGGGCTCCACTCCGCCCGCAGGGCAACTCTGCAGAGCTCCTACTGCCAAGCTGGAGACAGAAGGCGTGGTGCAAGCACACCTGTGCTGTGCCGCCTCTCCCAGACTGGCCCTTGTTGCCCCAAACACACTAGCCTATCGGGGACAAGGCCTTGCTAGCAAGAGGGGGCCTGTTCCAGCACAATTTACGCAACAGCCAGGAGACTTTGGATCAAGGATAAGTATTTTTTGCCATGCGGGGATTGCACCGAACGGGAACACTGGGACAAGCTGTGCTGAGCCACTAAAAGGTATCCAATCTTACACGCCAAGATGCAAGGCCAGACTTTTTACTATACAAAGGAAGTTGCAAGAGACGCCTGCGTTCTCCTTTGGGCCACATGGCTGCCTGTCCCTGTTGTGAAGGAACAAAACGGCACTTCTTCTTTTGTCAGTCAGCTAACAAATATGCACACGGAGTAAGTCCAGTGTGACTCCAACAAGGGCCATAAAGATACTTCAGATTAATACAGGCCCCCCTGAATACAACGCTGTCTCTCTTCCACAGTTCGGGGAGAAAGTCGAAGCGGTGCCGATGTGGACTTGGCGCTGGCCTAGAGGCACTCTCAGGCAGTTGCTGCCAGTGCCCCGTGATGGGCGAGTGAGAGGCCAGGTGCAAAAGCTGCCGGACGAGGCAGCCTGCGTGACGTTGGGCACGAAGAGGCGGCAGCCACGGGATGCGCCTGTGAGGTGGAGGGGCAGAGGCAGCAACCCGCCCCCACAGAAAGCAGGCCTCTCAAAGCATTTCCTTCCATCCATCTTCGCTCCCTCCCACCTTTATTCCTCGCGGGTCCCCTTCCCTACTGCCCTGCTGCTTGTTTCTTGGGAGGCTTCTGGATGCAAGGATAGGGTGGAAGTACTGCAAACAATACGTTTACTCCAGAATGCCGACATCGCCTGCCATCGCCACTTACGTTAAAGACCGGAGCAGGCCTCTTTTCAGCTGCAAGCTCCATTGCAGCAGCCTCTTCGTTCTTAACGATGCTGCTTGGCCTGAGTGGAGTTATCAAGGCACTGGGAAGAATATTTACCTTGTCCAGGTTGCAGCTGCTTGTGCTCACTGTAGCAGATGACAAATACTTAATTAATGTTCTCCTGAAAGAAGGCTACCAGAGGGTGTAACTCAAGTGCAGGGGCCGAGAGAGAAGCACCCGCTGTTGTGGGAACTTTAGAAATGGGAGGCTAAAGGAAAGTTATGGCAACACAGGGACCCTGCTCCGATACCGGAGGGAGCAGAGAGCCAGGAAGACTAACGGCCACGGAGGGCCTTCTCCACCATGATTTTGTCCCATCTCCTTTTAAAGTTGTCCAAGTTGGTGGCCGTCACTCCATCTCATGGAAGAGAATCCTACATTTAACTCTGTGTTGTGTGAGGAAGTCCTTCCTTTTATCTGTCCTGGATTAGCTTTGTGGGATCACTGTGGATTCTAGTAAAATGTCTTCCTATCCAGTCTCTCTACCCCATGCATAATTTTGTACGCATCTATCGTGTCTCTCCTCACCCACCTTTTCTCTGAGCTACGAGGCCCCAGATAGGGTAACGTGCAAATATGGAGCATTTGCTTAAGTCACTTTGCTTGCTCTTTTCTGCACTTTTTCCAACACTGTAATAGCTTTTTTTCAGGTTTTGGGACTAGAACTGCACATAGTATTTGCGGAACCATGGATCTGAGTAAGGGCGGGATGGCACCTGCAGTTTGATGCTCAGTGCCTTGCTTGCTTATGCCCAATGGAAAATCGCCTGTGTCACGGCAGCTGTGCACGGGAGTAGCGCTTTCAGCAAGGGGTCCGCCACAGCCCAAGCTCTTCCTTAGTCACTGCTGGCTCAGAGCCCGTCAGCTTATATACGAAGCTGGGACTTCTGCCTCCGTGTGCATTATTTCACATTTACTTCTGATGCCCATTTTTCAAGGCTACAGAGACCCCAGGGATCTCATTTCAAACCTTTCTTATTTTAATTAATGTTAATTTATTGTCCTCTGAAAATTTGGCCTCTCCAACACTCGCTCCTAATCCCCCGTTATTTATGGACAAGCGGAGAGGCGCTGGTCCCAGTGCTGGGCGCTGTGGGACTCCGCTGGGTGCAGCCCTCCTCCGACTCTACGCTCTGCCTCCTGCCCCTGAAGCCGTGGCAGATCCGTGGCAGGTCCTCCGCTCCTGCTCCACCACTGCTCAGGGGCATTCTCCGAGGGCCTCCTGGAGGTCAAAGGCCTCTTGGAAGTCCAGGTGAACAATACCTACTGGATCTGCTCTATCCACAAGCTTACTGACATTCCAAAAGAACTCCAAAAGACGAGTAATACATCACTTCCATTGCTGAAGCCATGTCCATCCTTTTTAGCTGGGATCCTACTATTCTTAGCACTTGGTTCCAAACCCTTTACCCAGAAAAGAGATTACCCTAAATAGCCTGTAATTTTCTGGAACCCTCCTGGATCTCTTTTTAAAAAGTAGTGTTACACTCATAGCATCCTAGAAGAGTGGAGTCGGAAGGGGCCATGAAGGCCGTCGGGCCCAAGCCCCAGCTGGTGCAGGACACCCACTGACCCCACTGCATCACAGGGCAGCGATACTGGCTGTTCTCCATTCCCCGGCACAAAAGCCGATCCTGGGAAAGGCTACACTGTTGTTAGACCATCAGCAGTTCTTCATCTGAACTCCTTAAGAACTCTGGAAAGGACACCCCTGTAAAGCGGAATGAAGCGATCTTAATTTTGGCTAGACATGTCGCTGCCTCTACTGCACCTTGGCTTGTGGCTTCTCTACCGCTGCCCTCCAGGAACAGAACAGAACCACTCTGTGGTTCGATTCATTAAAAAGAAGTGGCACTCAGCCGAGAGCAGCACTACCTTCCCAAATAAATTACTTTCCCTGCAAAAAGGATTCACTTCATCTACACAATACAATATTGTTTTAGGGAGTCCTTCTCTGGTGCAAGTTCAAACGCAAGTGATTTAAGACCACTGGTGGTTTGTTTCAGTCAAAATACCTTTGATTGCTTCATCAAAAGAGCAAGACTGTGTCGGGCTGGATATTTCCTGTTTCACATTTACATTCAGCGTACCAGCTGTTGATGCAAAAGACATCATCAACTTTAAAAGAGGGACAAAACAAAGCATTTCTACCCCAGATAAGGAATGTTTTTCCCTATTTTCTGGAAAAGAAACCCCTACGGCAAGCACTAACTGCAGGCCTCTAAGCCAGACTGCAAAAGGCTCCACCATCGTGTTGCAACACGGGCCGGCTTTCCTCAGCTGGGCCTCTACGAATGTGTTGGCCTGCAACTCTCACCACCGCAAGCCAGCAAGGCTGGGGCAGCCCAAGGCCATGGAGGGCCCCAAGCACCAGGCCCTGTGGTGTGGGGCAGCCCCACTCTTCCTTCCCACACCCCCTTCACTCTTGGGGGCCCAGTCCCTCTGGCACGATGAGAGCGTCCACTCTTGTGCTGCCACCCCCCAAGGTGCACGGGGGGGCTGCCCACTGCTGCCCGACTTCGTGCCTCGGCCTCCTCGAAAGGCTCAGCAGCAGAAGACAAGAAACGCTCTGCAGAGGTATTTTCCCAGGCCCTCACAATGGGCTCGCCGCTGCTTACATACATGCATCTGGAGTGTATGTAAATGGCTGCATGTCGTGCGATCTCCCAGCGTTGGTCACCACATAGATCCCAATGGAAACAGGTGTCGTTATTTGCTGGTCATGATATGGCGGCACCTTCACAATTAGATGATTCTGAACGCAAAAGAGAATTTTGCAGGCGTGTCAAGACTGCACCGATTTTATTCTCCCAATTGCTTGCAAGTAACATTAATAACAGGCAAAGATCACATTTGAGGTTCTGAGTCCTGCACTGAAAAAGCTACCAGGCGACCGGTGCTTACCTAGCACAAGGCTGAACTGCTCGGGCCCACGTACCAGAGGCAGAGCTACCCAGGAGACGACCCCGTCACTTGCGCGCCAGTTCCCGTTCCTGCCCTCCCCATTTCACCATCCCAAATGCTGCCCGGGGCTTTAGGGCAAGCAGTGGCTACAATTTTAAGCCACACACAGTCTTAGGTTGGATGGAGGGACACACTGACATCAGGGGAGTCAGACGCAATAGCTGCTGGCCCATCACACAGTTAGGTCTGAGAAAATCCGAAAAGGTTTCTCCAGCCAACATGTGTTGAAGATCAGCTTATGAGAAGTATACAAGGGCAAGGTGACAGAAACTGGAACCTGACCCTCACCCTCTGCCAAGGATTGGCAGAGATCCCTTCATTCCAGTTAACGTGTTATGGCAGCTGGGGCACGAACGGCCATTTCTCAGCTTCCACTCCTGCAAAGAGGGTCATTTCAGAAATAATAATGATGATGAGGAGGAGGAGGAGGAATAATTGCGTAGCAGAACAGAGCAAGTCCTGTATTCACTAATATAACCTTCGAGCTTAAAAGCCATGATGGTTACCATCACTCAAAAGACAACATAAAGGGTTTCCTAGGTTGCAGAAGATGGTAAATGGAGAACAATCTTACACAGTTCAAGATTTAGGGGTGGGGAGTGAGAGAAAAGCAGCAGCAAAGCACTGCAATGGAGAGGAAAGCAATTAATTTGCAACCAGTCTGCAAACAAAAAGATCACCCTTGTCAGTTCCTATCTTTGTCAATTCTATGACTAAGTATATTAATTCAGTATATTGACCATGTGATAGGAGACAAAAAATTCAGCAACTTGAAGACTGCTTTTGGAACAAACTTATCTATATAACTTGGGAGTAAAACATTTGCAATTCTGAACTTATAGATTTGCTTTGAGATCTTTCCTTCCAAACACATTATAAAAGGAAGGGTTCTTTTAGCAATTTTTCAATGAATACATTCAAGAAGGAACTGTTATCTCAACTATGAGCCAGAAAGGTTTGTCAGGATATTTTTAGCCCCTAAAAGAGTACCTGATGAAACAACTCCATGTCAATTTCCGCTTCTGCTTTCCAAGAGTTTTCATCTGTGCAAGAGCAAAAGAAGGGGGGAGTCACTGCACATGCTCAGCTAAGCTGATTTCCCCCCGCAAGCTCATCACAGAAGCCAACTAACTCACTGGTTGCCCACAAAGGCCAACCACTAGCCCAGCTCCATCTACACTCATCTCGCCTTGCTCAGCCTGGGTGTGCCAACTCTGGTACTCACCGGACACGTTCTCTTGGAAGATGACTTTTGTTCCCTTCAGAAAGTTCTTGCCAATCAGAAATACTTCCTCTTCTCCCTTCACTGAACAGCTATGCAGACTCTTCTTTAGGATCTCTGGTACACCTGCTGGCTGAGCTACAAGTTGAAAGAAGAGGCATCCTTTAAAGCCATGCTGATTGGCTGGACCTCCCCAAAGTCTGTGTGTGGGACTGGGACTCAGGTGATCTGGGCTCTAGTCCCTGCTCAGCCACGGAGCCAACTGGGTGACTTTGGGCCAGTCAGACTCTCACCCCAACCTACCATACAGGGATGCTGTGGTGAGGATAAGACTGAGAGGAGGAGAAAGAGAATTATGTAAGCCACTTTGAGTTCTGTGTAGGAAAAAGGGTGCAATATAAATCCAACAAATAAATAAGTGTCTAAATACAAAAGGATTCTACCAGTGTTGCACAGGAGGCAAAACGCTGGCAGTTTAGGCACGAGTGCCTGCAGTTTAATCCAGATGTTGTTTGCCTCTCAGTGGTGACAAACACTTGCCTGAGGGAAGCCCCTGCCTCGGGGCAGAAGCGGCCCTTCTCCTTGGCAGAGGCCCCACAGGTGTGCATGCAGGCCACTCCCCACTGCAGCACCACAGGCGTCCTTGGTGAGGGGCAAGTCGGACCTCTGCCCCAGAGCTTGTGCTCTTCACTGAGCCAGAACAAAATCAGCTGCTCTTCCTGAGCAGCCGGCAGACAAAGTCCCTGCCCAGGATCAGCTTCTCCATCCTTCATCGACTCCCAGCTGCCACCACGGCCGGGCTGGCAAAGACCACTGACCCACCAGCAGCGGCTACTGCAGGCTTCTGTGCAGGGGGCAACCCAAGAGGCACATGCCGGGGCTACTCAGAAGGATTCGGGGGACTGTGTGGCACGACTCCGACGGCACGTGCCGCTTCCTCTGTGTTAACGCAACCCCTCATCCCGGCATCTCTTCCCCACCCTCCCAGAGTAAGGACCAAGGTTAGCAAGACCACCCAGTTGGTAAACATTCCTGTTGCCCTTATCAGAAAAGATTCGCTCCTGAGCTGGTGTATTAATGTAATAGCAACGTTCGCTTTATCCAACCAAAAGCAGATAATTGGTTCTTTCAGTCCAATGCTTCTTTACATTTCTGGTTTATTCTGGCTGTTCAGTCTGATTTCTTTTTAAAGTACAGACTTCCATAATGGGATAAAACTTAGATGCACTGCGGCTCAACCAGCAAGCGGCGGCTGCAAATCAGCTGGGATCAGCCTCAGAGCTGGACTTTGCCACTTACTGCACAAAATGGGCGAGGACGGCGTCTGCAGGGTCAGCGTGGAGCCGTCCTTCCGAGGAATGTTCACACGGAATACTAGCCTAGCCCGGGTGCTTTTCTTCTTTGAGCCGGCAATTCCGATTCGAGCTTCGACATCTGCATTCCTCAGCTTCAGGATTCCAACGCAGTCCACCCTAGCAACACAAGACTGGCATCACCAACCTGACTCGCCTTCAAGTAGGTCACGGATGTTTTGCCGTCGTTATTTGTTTTTTGGCGCCTGACCAAGAGCTTTTTATTTAAATGTTATTTTAATTAATTGCTAACTTATAAGAATCCCAAATAAATAAGTGGGTAAGTAAGAGCATGAAAGCAGCCAGCTCGGGAGCATTTTACTTCAAGGTCCACCAGCAGCAGCTTCTGTCGCAGAGCCAGCACCAGCACCCCACAACGCCAAGCACTAGAACGGCGCCGGAGAGGAGTGCGCTAGAATCCCTGCTCAGGCAGATGGACATTGTGACCTTGGGCAATTCGTTTCAGCATCACTTTCCAAGGGCGAAAACCAGTCAAGGGACAGCAGGAAGCTCTTGGGACAGCAAGCATCCTTTGCGAAGCAGCAGCTGTTGGAACCAGCCACGCAGTGATGTGCAGCTGACAAAGACGAAGGCGGTGGGGCAGAAGGGCCCCCAGCTCTTTCCAGCCACAAGCCACCTTCAGAATGTTCTGAAACTTCCAGGCACAATTTTGGGGGGATGCCCACCACGACATACTAAGTGCCAGATATGTCTATCCTGCCTACTTGAATATACTCAGGGGCAGCTGACCACAGCATTTAAGCGGTGTAGAGGGCAACATGCCCACTGCCTGTCCTGTCAATGCCCGCCACCCCAAAAGGCTGCCTTCTGCGAAAGCAGGAGGTCGCAGCTGCCGTTCAGAGGCAACTGAGGTAGCCGCAGCTCAGTCCGGGCAACTGGTCAGATGAGCGATCTGGGCAACTCAGTTTTGCTGGCTGGCTAAATGCTCATTGCTAGAGCAATCAGTCAGTCGTTATTTGGAGATTCTTTTGCATCCAAACGCGGCCCATCAACAAAGCACACCTTCAATTGTCGAGCACATCTTTCCCATGCAAATGGCACTGACAACCTGTATGCAAACTTCCTGTATCCGCCTCCACCCACCTCCCACCCAGCGAGATGAGCAGGGCTCCGCAGGGAGCATCTCTCCATGTGGGGAAGAGGGAAGTGATGGCAGAGAGCTGTTTCAGGTGTTACAGAGTGTACTTCCTGTCCCTTGGGCACCTGCGAAAATCAAAGCCAACATGAAGGTAAAACCCAGGGCACCTTCTGTTACTTGCTCTAAGTCAATGGGGCACATATAAACATGAGTTCAAAGCAGAGGTTTATTTCATACCCTCAAGCTCTCTCCATGATTCAAAGCAGGAAATAGCCATTTCTTAAAAGTGACCTCCACAAAGGGCTACAGTTAAGGAGGGCTCTATTCCTCACAGACAAAGCTATGTTCCAGAGATTATGCAAAACTCAAAACCAGCATTTGGACCAATGGCTGAGGAAAGACTTGAACAAAAGGCTCTTCTCAGTTCAGTACAGTATCAGTCGCCAGCCCTGAGCAGCTTTCAGATGAAAAGGCTGATCCATTTGGGAGATCAGGTCAAGAGCCAGATTAACCATCACAGCGGAGGTGAGTCATAAGCCACCTGCAGCTTCCAAGCACACGCATGTTGTGTGTTGCATGGCGGCTGCTGTTACAAGAGCTCTGTGCTGGCTGAAAGACTGCATTGTTCAGCACCTCAAAGGGGTTTGCATCTCAGGGCCAGCACTGAGGGAGTTCACCGCGTACAATACTTGGCAAGTTTCAGACAGCGACCTAGTTAAAGGGCCATTTGGCAAGAGCGCTGCTGATATCAGTGGTGTGAAGCCCAGACATAAACAAATCCAGAGCCAGTTCGCTTACAGGGTGTCAGGTTAACTGGAAATGCGTATGTTTGCCCCGTATGTGTGATAGCTGCCAGCTACGGCCCTGACAGCTATCATACCCAAGGGCACGTCCCCCAAGACACCGGGGCAGGCAGGCAGGCGGGACTGGAAAACGCGTTTTCTTGCGTGCAACAGGCCAGCCTAAGCAAGGCAGAGCAGCGCTGCGAAGGCAGCCCTGTAATCCTCCTTATCGCACAGTCTGGTTCGAGCACGAGCAGCAGCGCCACTTGGATGCGGCGCTACGCGACGGTTCGGCGAGACGCGAGCCTCCTCTGCTGGGCTCCTGCACTCGCCCTGCTTTGCGCTTGACTGCGGCTTCTCATATTGTCCGGAGAAACAGACTACCGTTGGCATTCAATGCGGTTACTTCCAAACAAGCAAATCGCAGGGTGTGATTCCTAAAGTGCCTTGCCTGGGCGCGCTGTGCCGAAGGTTAACCACAGCAACGTGTCCAGGCGCGACAGGCTGCGGTTAACCCAAGGGCCGAAGCTTCCGGGCTCCCCCTCACACCACACACAGCGCCAGGAGGGGCAGCGCCTCGGCCTGGGAGGCAGGCAGGGTCCACCACATGTCGCTGGGGCCACCGCTCAGGGCGACCTCTGACCGCCGCCAGGCAGTGTTGGGCCTCCTGCTGCCGAGCACTCGCAGAGCAGCTGCCAAGACCCCTTTGCGCCTGCAAGTTGGGCCTGCTGCATCCGGTGCAAGCGGCAAGGGCTGAGACACACACCGACATGGTGCAAGTCGAGCATTCCATGACACAGAAAGGAACGAGAAGCTCCCGCCCGTCACAGTGCGTGCGGCCAAAGCCCCACAGAGCACCTGACTGGGGCCAGGATGCACAAATAACACAAATCTATTTGATCGTCTCCGGATTTGCTCTTCCTCTGTGCGTTTCAAAACGCCTGATCTGAGTTCAAAATGCCCGATCAGCCACGTTTTCTCTCAGTATCTGCAACAGTGTACTAAGTAACAGTGACTTACGCCAGAGTCATGTTGTTGCTTGGATCCAGGCCCACCTCAATTACTGTGGTGCCTTCGATGTCCACCTCTTTGCAGGGTGTGGTGTTCCGTCCTGTCACTCGGCAGGCCTGATAGAATCCATGCGGTTTCACCCGGCCAGAATCGTTCCCCACAAACACCTGCAGTGCCACAGGCTCATTATGACCTTCCAGCTGGAACCAAACACAGACATGCAAGAGTTCAGGCATTACCACAGACAGTGCAACATATGTGCAAACAGCAGGAATACAAAGCTATTTTTGAGCTCTTGGATTTTAAAACCTGATGCACAGAACATTTTCTCTTTCCAGAAAAACAGTGGAACCTTCTGCTGATAGACAGGAATCGTCATCCTCATTACACACTGGCAAATCTATGCTTTATGCTCAAATGGGAATCTCCTCGTGAGCTCTTTGTGCTTTAATTATGAATCCAAGACATGGGGGCATTTTCAAAAGCCTACTTTGGAAATGAATGAACTTCTTGGACAGGTGAGCATTGTAGAGAAATGCTATCACGTAAGTCCTAAGCTATTCCAGCTGTTAAGACAATCTTGAGCAACTGGGCACGCACCTGAGTTCCACTTCCTGAGTTGGAAAGGTGAAGTACAAATATATTTTTTAAAAATCAATACAATCTCTCCTAGACTATTACTCTCCTAGAAAATACTTTACAATCCCCCAGGAAAAAGGGGTCACGCAGCCAAAGAACTGAGAGGGTTGTTTTTCAGCCGTGTCCCCCGCCCAAACAACGCACACCACTCTCTGGCCCTGTTGCGTGAACACCCACAAACGTTCAAGGGCACCAAGGGCCCATCACACAGGGCAGGGTGGGCGCTCTGGGGCCTCCCCTCCAG
>NW_025335550.1:12257201-12294581 GCF_004798865.1 Varanus komodoensis | reverse complement strand
CTGGAGGGCAACAGGTTCGTGCTTTGCATAATTCTTCTCCTGCTGCTCTCAATCTTATCCCCACAACAACAACTCTGTGAGGCAGGAAGGGCTGAGAGTCTGTGACTGGCCCAAAGCTCCCTAACTGAGCGGGGACTAGAGCCCAGATTGCCTGAGTCCCATGCATTTAGCCACTACACCACACTGCCTCCCCAGTTACACACCAGTAATGTTCTGCCAGTCAGACTTAGCCACGGCAGGCCCGGGGCCCATTCAACTTTGGCAGCGCTTCCGGGGGCTTCCTCGCACCTTTTCCGAGGCCCTGGGGAGCATGGGTGCCCGGCAGTGCGCTCAGTTCCTGTGAACTGACTCACAGGCTGTGCTCTGTGCATTCATCTGAAGATTAAGAGCCGAGAGCAGCTATCAGTCTATATTTACACATCCTCCAAGAAAGCCTCCCCTGTACTAAGTCAAGAAACATCCAGTTCTTTCCTCTCCAAACAACAAAACAGCCACATCCCTGTGAAATATGGAACTATATACACAAATTCTATTTTTGTGCCATTTGAAAGTGAGAATGACAAGATCACTACCAAATGACGCTCGCTGGCCCGGAGCGACCCTTTGCCACCACAGAGGCCCACCAAGGCCTGGGGGACCAAGCCAAAATGCTGCCTTGGGCGCAGAGCCACCCCGAAGCAGCCGCAGCAGCAGCAGCAGCCTCGGCAGCCCCCAGCGCCGGTGCTGCTTTGGCCCTTCCCACGCCCTCCTGGTCGGGCTTACCTTGACGGTCGGGAATCCCTGCTGCGTTCTGTCTTTCACTGAGCCCCGGCTGCCCTCCGTCAGGTAGCGAGCTCTGTGCTGGGTCTCAGGCTGAACGACTATCTTCAGCTCCTTGCCTTCACTTCTCCCAGGGTACTGGCCACATAACATGGGGCTTTTCTTTCCTCCAGCTGCTTTTGGGGCTTCGGGTGTTCTGAGGTGTTAAAGCAGACCAGTGAACATGTTACCAGAGGCCTTCCTTGGAAAAGGAGCAAAGCCTGGCTGAAAGGACGGGGAGAGACACACGGGCCTGGGCCAACTCTAAATGAGCCTGTTTCAAGCCACGGAGCAGGGATATGGGCAGTGGAGCCACATGGAGGGAGGCGGGTGGCATCCCCTCCACAGCACGGACCTGCAGCACTGCAATTAGAGGACCTGGCCTGAGATTACACTTGTCTCCTTCTCACATCTATGGCGATACACGTACACTGTACTATGGAAGGGAACCGAGCCAGCTCACATCCAGCCGGCTGGCCTCTGAGGACAGCCATCCTCGAACAGTTTACTGTACGCTTCCTCACTAATTGCAGCCATTTCAAACAAAGAGTGGTTACGTCATTTCTGAAGAAATTTCCTAGGCACTAATTACATAAATAAATGCATATGGTTCAGCAGAATCCACTCTTTAAATGTACAGAGTTGAAATCTATCCCTTTTGTGTGGAATGCGAGTTCTGAAATACAACAATCCCATGTAAGCCTTTAAAACCATTTGAAGGTAATAGCCTTTTAATCACTATATGGCAGCAAAACTATTCATACTATCCACAGTTGGGCTGCATTATCGACAACATTGCTGCTAGATGTTACTTCTGCTTTACCACAGATTGCATCTGCATATATATAAACAGACTCGATCCACCAACACTTGGAACACCCCCGTAATTTCAAAGAGAGGGGAGGGTTAAACAAGTGCATAGCTCCCGTTACAGCCAATGACACTTGAGTAAGATTAACTGCACTTACATTTTCTCTTTAAAACAAACATATTAATAGAAGAAAAAACATACATTTACTGCACCAGGCTGAAATGAACCTGTTTCTTGTATTTGTTTGGGTAGAGCAGAAATTACTCATAGACTGATTCAGTTAAGCAGGTGTCTGTTTAGCTACACAGAAGGCCCCCCTGTCCTTTCCGAAGGTGAGAGACAAAATAAACCTCGCTGCAGCGGCTAATGTATGGCACCCAAGGTGAAGCAGCGCACCTCCACGCTAAAAGGCAGGGCAGCTTTGCGCTAGCTCTGCGTCTGACCTTGCAGCAGTTCAAGTGTACGGACACTCTCTGGCAGGGGATCGGGCTGATTTATTGGTTAGAGAGCCACCTCTTTTCCACAACTAACGCTGCTTTAATGGACAGAACACGTGCAGCGGGGCTCCTGTTTCCAGCACTGTTGTCTGGGAGCTGCACTGGGAACTCAGCCCTAAGCCCCGAGTTCTCGTGCTGCACAAGGTCACCCTGAAGTAAAAGGGCCTAGCTCAGGATCCAGCAAGGCCTGCACGAGGAGGCCAGGGCCATGCTTAGAATCGCCCTTTGTTTGCTTTCACAGCTTCAAAAATGTTTCCCCCTCGCCTTCAAGGAACGGGCAATGGCACTGGGAGAGGCTGCTGGGAATTCTCCGAATGCAGGATGCCGAAGACCGCCCATGGTTCTGCTCCCACCCAGATCTGGGGGCCTCAGGGGGCACGGCACGGCCTCCAGTGCCTGGGCCCGGCGGGCTGGGTCAGAAGGATGCTCCAGGAAGCACGCTGAGCCTCCACAGGCCAAGCGGGAGGCGCTGTCCTCACAGGGCTGCCCTGGCCTTTTGGGGTGGCTGTGCTCCAGCGAGTCTCACCCAACAACCGCAGGTCTCTGCCTGGAAGAAAGGAAGGCCACCGCTGCTGTCCCTGCCAGCCGCGGCCACGAGCCTCGCTGGATGCTGCAAGGGCCACCTGCCCCAGCACACAGCACCCCGAGAGATGACTTCCCACTGAGGTTCAAGCTGCAGCTTAGCTATGAAGCTCACGGGTCGCCACAGGCAAGTAGCACTCACCATCCTTAGGACAGGTGGAGAGTGATTTCTTTCAAACCAAACCCCTGCTCAATTCTGGCAGCTCTTTTGCTGCCAAAGTTACGAGATACCAGAGTAATCCCATTATACGACAGGAGCTCCTCACATCAGTTAGGAGAGGTAGGCAGAGCTTTAAACAGTAATCCTATAAACACCCGGGAGTAAGTCCCAATAAATCCAGTGCAGCTTGCTTCTGAGCTGATGCGCACAGGACCCGACTGCTCCGTTTCAGAACCTAAAATTACTTCCTTGAACTCACAGCCTGCCAACCAGGGAGGGGGAAGTGTCTGGTCCTGCAGACGTTGCCACGCTCTGCCCCATCAGCCCAGGCAGCATGGCCAACGGTCAGGGGCGATGGCAGCGGGAGCCCAGGGACGCTCAAAGGCCACAGGTGCTCCATGCCTGCTCTAAAACTTGCCTAGGCCTTCTATCTCACTTGGAGTATGGGTTTGGGAAGACTGGCCAGTTCTGGAATCTGCAGGACAAAACTGAAATTTTCATTTAAGTCTATTTTTTTCCTTGTAGAGCTCTTACTGAGTTTTCTGCAGAGAGAAAGTGACACAGTATTTCAGGTCAGGTTGCATGGAAAAGGCTACCCAGTCATACCCCAAAAAGGTTCTTCAGCAGCTTAAAAACCCCTGGAGAGTTTCTTATAATATGCCTTTGCAATGTGTTATTTTAAGTATGGAACAGGAACAGCACAGAAAACGCAAACTGAAGGGGCCTTTCCTTTGGATGGACAAGTTCTTTCCCCAGCCCCACTTCAGTTTAATACCCACAAGTCCAAGTGTAAAAACAAGAACACACCACAAACACATACAGGACATAAAATAAGCCCACTGTCTGATTACGAGCCACAGGTGGGGATAATAAAGCCGTGGACGATGGCTTGGATTCAAAGACCCCCGTACGAGCGGAAAACGCTCTGTGTGCACACCGCCAGTTTTTCGGGCGATGGCCATCACTCTCTCCCTGCCGCCGCTCACAAAGGCCAGCGGAGGGTCCTGTGACCTCCTGCTCATGCAGTGGGATTTCCGGATCTAAACCAGGCTTTCTCAGCTAAGGTGCAACTAAGCGGGACAGTGCGAAGTGGAAGAGATGAGAAACCACAACCCAGGCAGGACCACAGACAACACACTCGCACATGCACACAACCGAGAGGCACACAGCAAAACAGGATCAGAGATTTATTTCTGAAAAGTCGGATACAGAACTGAGGTGACATGGAACACAAATCTGGTTCAGCACATCTTAACATTTTAGTACGTGTTAATGTCACAGGCACAGTACCGGCTGTCTTTAATTGATGGAGAGAGTGAAACGGAAGTAGGCGAGGTGCAGATTTAGATCCTCACACACAGTTTGTGTGGCACTGCGGAGGAAGACATGGAGGAGCCGATCGCAGCTTCAGGGATTACGTTTTTAATATGCTTTATTGGAAAGCTTTCTATCCACTAATCGGGTTCCACAGGGAAGTGCGAGGCAACTGTTCCTGGTCTGATTAGTTCAATGGCTGCTACATTTGCTAGAACGTACCCTAACATCACCAATGTGCCCCTGGCAGTTTAGTGTAAGAAGCCATTGAACTTAGTTCCATATATTTCTGAGCGAGAACCTGAGCTGAACTCTAGGGAAAAGTCAAGGCAATGTTTTCACTTTGGTTTTGTTTAAAACATATGTTGATAGAACATAAAGGCAGATACCAACCCATTTCCTGCTTTCAGGTTGCTTTTGCTGTCCGTGCTGAGCTGAGAAAGGACATAATGAGGCGCTTTGGCACTGTCAGCATCAAAGATATCCATGGTCGACTCTTCACAGTCTCGCCGTTTGATCCCCGGCCTCTGTTTTGGATTTCGCTTACGGGATTTACGTGGCACCTCAGTGTTATCATTGTAGGAAGTGGTGCTCATGTTACTGAAGTTGGAAGGCGAGTCTTCCATCCAGATACTGCAGCTGTGCTCGGACTCCAATCCGCACCCCTCGTCCTGGCAGGACATCCGGCTGTTGTCCAGCAAATCCTCCGGCGGTGGCGAGATGTACAGGACCGTGTGCCTCTTCGGCATGGACTGTGGCTGCGGCTGCGGCTGGACTGCGTTACTGGTTAACTGCTTGTCACTTACCCCTCTGGTACTTACCCCCATGGCTGAGGAGCAGCTTTCCACTTGCATAGCTTTGCTGTCAGTGACTGAGGTAGAGTAAATGGTGGGGCTGGAAGAGGTGGCAAAGGAGCTGCAAGCACCGCCCATGGAGGAAGAGGAGGGAGCTGAAGAAGCATCTGCGGTGTACAATTTAGAAGTAAATACAGGGTACATGATTGTGACTGTGCTGGCTATAGCAGTCCCTTTGAAATAATGCGATTGGTGGACTGATTTTTTTCCCCAAACAAATGCTTTAGAATTTGGCTTGTTTTGGAATTTGAATACTTCAAGCTATGTAAGGCTTAAGCAATGCAGAAGTATTCAGAAATAGAGTCCAAACAGTATGTTCATGTTTGTAAATGTGGCAATAAGGTTTTTTTTTTTGTTTTAATCCTTTAAGTCAGACAAAGGCTGCAAGCAAACACAACTACTTTTATTGCCTCTGCTGGACTGTGTGTTTAAGCCACTTTATCCAAAATGATAGAAACCCCAAGGCAAGATGCATACCTTCAGGCCACATTTTATGCCAATTATTTGGCTTCTGAAATTTTTGAAAAAGGTGGGACTGTGCTTAGCCACAAAGTATTAAAATAAGTTTCTAACCTATGAAGCAGAGAACTACAGGTCATTTTTAATGCAGACACTCCCTGCTTCAGAGGCAAATCCTGGAATAAAAATATGAGAAAATAAATGAGAAGAGAGCTGCTGATTATTCCAGATATCAATTATTAAATGAGAAATGAAATATAAAAATAGCTTTAACGGCAACAAAATGGAACTGGTACCAATCACCATGTTTGGCTTTAGGGAAATCTGAAATCATGGCATGCTGCGTACCAAAAGGCACAAAGATGGAAGGCGCAGGATCAGGCCACCTCCACTGGAATCTGTTGGTTTGACCCCAGAAAAGGCAAGCACCCTCCGCATGACCAGCGGCATCCTCAGTGGAGGGCCGTCCCTGGGAAGACAGCGAAGCGCTGCCAGAAAGTGTCCCAGCCTGACTAACAGATTTATGTGCAGGGCCACTGTGGGTACGTAGGTGTCTTACAAAGCAGAACAGTCACGCGGGGCTCTTGGGTACAAGGTGACTCACTGGACCCAGGGGCTCAGTAGCAAGCCGGAAATCAAAGTAACTGCTCAGAGTTAAGAAAATGGTGGGACGCTTCCGCCTGTACGTGTCCCAGAACTCGATCCCACGAACAACCAAAGTTGGCCCATCAGCCTATCTCAGAATAATGAGCTAACCAATAGCTGTATTAAATTGACAGTAGTCTAAAGAGAGCAAGCAAGATAGTCAATGTTTTCCTTAACTAGTGAAGACTTCTAATAAGTCACTGAACTGAATTATTCTGCTGTATATTTTAGCTATTAAAGGTCCTTGTACATTTTAAAGCTTGCTTTTAACAGGCAACTGCATGCTTATCTAATGGTATATGATCAAACATGCTGACATTTTAACTGAGTAAGTTTGCATGGCATTAAGAAATGCAAGAAGTATAGATTAAGAAACCTAATCTGTTCAGCATTTGTTATTAAGATTTCAGGAGAAAATTTATCTGCTGGGTACCACCACCACGTTGGTCCCTCTGAGCTGCTCCCACCCCATCTCCAGCTAATTTGTGGAATAATCTGGAGCCACTGACAGATACCAGTTCCATTTTCCAGCTTGTTCTTTGGCAAATGCAGTGGCTGAAATGGGAAGATTCAGTCACTCAGAACTGCATTTTCATTTTAAAAAAAACACACATTTCTCAAATCCTTTTTATATCATGCATTAATGCAGTGCTTTCCTTAGAATGATATAAAAACTGCTAATTTCAGTGACTATAGTTGCCGATTTGCAGCCACTTTGAGGTAGAACAGGTTGCTACTGAATATGCTTCCTTTTTCTATCTGGTTTGTGTTAAAACAGCACTAGCTTTTATTTTGTTTTTAAACACATACCCACTAAGAAACATAAGTATGCAGCTCACATACATCAGATGTTCTACATGCGCTGAGGAAAGTAATGCATGCAGGAACAATGCTGCACACTTGCACTGCCACATAAATTCTCTCCCTGAGTGCAGAAGCCCCATGCAGAATTGTGCCAATCTCTGGATTTCTGCCCAAGACAAAGATGACCGCAAGAGGGACAGGCAAGCAGGGAGGCAGCCTCATCTCTGATGCAAGGTGTAAGGAGCTCATCCTCTGAGTCTGGGTGTTGGGACCAGCCTGTTACACTGGCACACATGGTCTTCAGAGCGCGGTACGGGGAAGACATTGCGCCAGCTCTGAAAAAGACGCACCCTAGAATGGAAGGGTTTAGCATGTCTCACACCAGTCCACACGACAGCAGTTTTGCCAAGCAGGATGATATCCTGCAGAGGGAGTTCATATGAAATGAATGATCCTATCAAGAAAGCCACTGATCCCTACATTCTATTAAACAAAATGTCAGCAGAAAGTCAAGTATCTGGGAGCCTCTTCTAATTAATGATGTTTTGCAGAGAATTTGGAAGGGAGGATGTAAGTCTACATCTACAACAGGAGTCTACCTTCCCATTGTTATCCCTTTGCATCCATCATGCAGATGCAACTAATGTTAAATAATTGCATTAATGGAAATGTTAAATAATTGCTTGGTTTACTTAATCAAAGCTGCACCATGTTATAAACTAACAGCTTTCATCATTTTTTTAAAAAAATTAACAGGTTTAGTCACGCCAATTAAGAGAAGCTAACTGTATCACCATTTAAGATTTAAGAATATAGCATGTCACCGAGGCCTAACAGCTTACGGTCATATTTGAAGTTTGCAGATAAACTTCATGCCTTTCAGTTGAATCGGGCTGAGCAAAAGATCGAAGCACTAAGTAACCGAAACGAGTGCGCAAGGCGCGCATGTGTGGTGCACAGAGGCCACGGAGAAGAACCGAAAGGAATGCTTACTCTCCCGTAGCAAAGCCACTGTTTCAGCACAGTGTGAGCTAGCTAAATTTGACGTTGCAATGAAATGGCAAGCCCCTGACTGATCATTCCACATCGAAGCAGTCCTGATCAGACATAAGGAGACACACGCTTCTTCACTTGTCCCAAGCCAGGATGCTCTCAGCGCAAGTTCTGGTTCCTCCAAACTGCTGGCCATTAAGTTACTTATGTCCAAGCCAAGAGGAAATGGGTTGGATCCAGGAAGGAGGATACTAGGAGGCAAGCCTTCTACACCTGACGTGGCAACCGCACGGTCAAGAGCAAGTGTGGAACTGCCCATACTCTCTTCAAGAACTTCCCCGTATTCTCTAGGCCCCCAGAGTCCCAGCCCAATAAGCACAAACTCAATGTTGGGGGAGGTTTGGATATTTTTACTGCATTTTGTGAAATACAGAATTACATACTAACAAGGATCAATTACATCTTAAAAAGCCATTTCAGAATTACAATCACATGCCAAGTAAATTTTATGACAGTCTCCGGAGGCATGGTGACATAGGCTGCAATACACAGTATCTGTGCAAGTCATTTGGTAAGTAATTCATCCAAGATCCAAACAAGAGAGATCACACTGGACGCTCAAAACACTGAGCTCCAATACCATCAGTATTCCAAGCTGGTAACAAATGCAGTTCAAGAACGCACAGCAAGTCCTGCCGCCTTCTTGGCCCAGTTCTCTGTTTCAGAAAAGGAGGAAACCAAAGCAGGCCAGTTCAGCGCACAGCAAGGGCTACGTCTGCTCTGCGCCACAGTGACAGAGCCGAACTGGATCAGCTGGCAACGACCCTTGCTCACGCCCTCAGCCATCGAGCAGCTCCTCATACAAATGCTAGTTTCATTTTGAGGGAAGGCAGAGTTTTTAAAGCTTCTCCTCTCATCTGAGTAACAATCAAGAGCTCAGAGCTGGCCAAATTAAAGAGGTTATGAGCTCCTGAGTTATGACTACCTAAAGTTATAAAAGTTTTCCACAACCTTGAGGGACTTAAGACTATAAGATATTAAGCTCTTTTAAACCTCGATGTCCTTTCTCACTGCAAAGCACCAAAGGATTTGCAATCTTTGGGCAGAGCCGAAATGTGGCCATTTCTATTCCTGAGATACCTGGGGGCCCTCTTTCAACATGAGCCCTTCAGGGCCACAGGGCTCTCCAAGAGGAGCAAGCAATCAGTCGAGTGATAAGAAAATAAGTGGCAAATAGAAGTCACCTCCCAAAGTGAAGACCATGAGAGATCAAAAGGCAACATTTGCTTGTGCCTTGCAAATTGCTAGCCATCTCTCTGCAAACCACTGCAATGCACAAGCAGCTGATAAAAGAACTAACCCTCTCACCCTTGCCCCGCTCTCTATGCAAAGATGAGCATTCAGCAGCACAGGGTGACCCTGAGGGTTTGGCAGGTTCTAATCCCCAGTGCCCTTTCCTGCGTATGGGTCATTTATGGAATTGTATTTCCTTGGCAGTTGACACTTCCAATATTGTCCAGAACTTGTTGTGTGTGAATTTTGAAAGACCAGTGAATACAAAGACATCGTTTCATAATCAAGACAGAAGAACATGAGCTCTTGGGTTGTCAAATGCAGAAATATGGACTGGGATATACAAAGTGGCTGCAAACCTGCTCCCGACACCTTCCGTGCCAGCTTCGTCTTTGTTTTTTTCACCTTCATTTATTGAAGTAAAGTCAAAAACTTTGTAAGAGTTTAGCTTCAGTCAATCCACTATTTATAAACAAATCAAAAACAAAAAGAAAGGAAAGACTTATGAAGAAGTCTAAAAACGAGACCGACCTATACCCTGGGTGAGATTGGATGGGTTAAGTGTCTCTGGTACTATTTGTCTTCACTATTGACAGACACTGTCACACAACCCACCACACGATGCCTGTCTCTGAATGGCGGAGCTAGAATGCAAGTTAAGTGTATTAATAGAGAAAAAAACTAGCAGCCCAGCAAATATCACAAAGCAATTTACTTTAAAAGTTCAAGGTAGATTCAAAGTAGTTTGATAACTTACATTACACCCCCAACAATAATAAGTTCCCCCTTACATTCAAGTGCCAAAAACAAGTAGCATTTAATAGAATAGGGACCAGATTCTCCCTGCTTTGACAATCATGTTCAGAGATGCACAAGTAGTTTTTTCTTACCTGGAACTTTTGTTGGGTGGTTCACGTTCAACAATTCAGACTGGATGGTCTGACACCCAAGAGTGAAAATAAGAAACAGCCAACCAGCAAGCTGGAATCAGGACCCTCATGCTTACTTCCCTGCCTCTCCAAGTATATTCACAAGCAGGTAAATAGCGCTATGCCTTCTTGATGGAAAAAACTTTAGCATTTTTCCAGAAAAGAAAAGGTTTGTCCTCTCAGGTCCTTCCAAAATGCCATCTTGATCCATCTTGTTGTTTTTACACAAGACACATGTACACTATGGTCATCATTCACCAAACTGGTAGGGCTCATAAACCCACAGAGATTTTGCCATGCGTATTAACAAAAATACCGCAACGGCTGCTCATTAGAAGCACACACTCACAGCCCAGCCCAGAAGCTCCTACAAGAACAATGGTCTGGTTCAGGAGCTTAGAGAATGCAAATTTTAATATAACTACGTCAGTCAAGAAAACAAAGATGCTTAAAACTAGAAAAGAGGTAGGCACTGACAAACACAGATCTGCTTTCACTGGATTTGACCAACAGAGAAAGTAGGTGTACATGTCTAATAAGGGCTATTCTTCAGTGAATTGTGTAAAATATGTATAGTCCAAACTGCAAATCAACTCAAACAGATACTTTCCATAGGGCAGCCAAAGAGACACAAAGCTAACTAGACACCGAATCTCCTTTGCCTCTCTGGGATAATTTGTATGTCATTATAAGCCTAAAACAACTGGCACTGCTCAGAGCAGAGTTTGATCTGGCACCATGCCAGTGCACAGGAAGACAGACCTGCCCTTAGGAGACAGACTAAATCAGTCTGAGTCCCCCCCTTTGCCAGAACAGTTGACACCTCCAAGCTGAAAATCACTACTTAGAGAATTTTACCAGAACTAGCTTCTAACTGTAGGTGCTCTGGGGTATTATTTGGCATTGTGCATGCTGTGCCTCAGGTCTCATTAATCACACAAAAAGGGAAGGAAGACAATCCTTTATTCATATATATATATATATATATATATATATATATATGTAAAATCAAATGACTTCTCTCTAAGGTGCCCCTTTTATCATCAGTTTCTGAAAAACTGCACAGCCCTTATGTATCAGGTTGGTTTTTTAGTTAGAATGCGTTCAGAAAGGTTGCAAAAATATGGTAAATGGCTATGAAAAATTCAACTTCACTAGCAGTCCAGACTCAAGGATGAATAATAAATTGCCTGGAATCCAATCCTTGTAAAACTGAAGTAGTCCATTCAATTAATGGGACTTGAGTTAGTCATGGCCAACTTGGCCCACTGAATTCAGTGGCTCTCCTCTAAGCAAAACCTGATCTGTCTCTGGCAAGTTTGGTTTGGCTAGTGTGTCCGCGTTCTCATTTACCTTGTGCAGGCACAGCCCTAGAACTGCCTAGAAAGTGTTGCGCCCAGTCACTCTTCAGAGCTATATTCGTGGCATGTTTTTAACTCTTCACGTCACTGGGGCACTCTTGAGAAATGTTCCAGCTACACAGCCCTTTACTTCTGGCCAGACACAGCTAGCAGCAGGCTGACGGCAGGGAAAGAATAAGCTCTTCAGATCATCACACACAAACATACACATACGACTGAGGCCTACCTGACTTTAAGAGACAGGCACTTCTTCCCCGCTTAACTACAGTCCATCAAGCAGATTCAGAAAGAAGCAGAGGACTATCTGAAAATTCTAGATTGCTAGTTGGTTGATTGCAAAGAAGCCACCTCATATTTGGATTGATGAATATGAAACACACCTTTTATGTTAAAATAATCAAATATGCTCTTTAAAACCCAGTTACCAAGACTTAGTTTTAAAATGGTTTGGAATGATTTGCAAATTGGAAGCCAAACGGTAGTAGCAGAACTAGCAGTCTGTTCTTGCAGGCCCTCATACCTGAGATCAGCCAATCCCGTTCCTCCAGAAATCTGAAGTTAACTGCAGCAAACCTTTATGTAACCCGCTTATGTGTCCCAGAGCCTGAGATCAAAGCACTGAAAGACAGGCCTGGGGCAATCTGATTTGCAGCCAGATATTGTGTCACCCTGTGGCTAGGGAAGCAGAGAACAAATGAAGTTAAGTCTTAAATAAGGAAAATATTTTTCACGGGGCCTCACCTCTTAATCTACTCACTGGCACCAGCAAGGGCAACTGCATCAGGCAGCTGAAATGAGGGAGAGGGAGCTCCACACATCGCCAACAAAACACAGAACACTTTCTTAGCTTTGTGAAGAAACTGCAGCCAGCTTTAAAGGGGCTGCCTGAGGTAACAAACTTGAATTCCTAAAAATATTTTGAAGCTCTGTCATATCAAAATAAGAGCAGTTGTTAAAAATAGTGATTTAGGACATAAAGGAATGGGTTCTCACAGCTCTAAATTACTTGGGGTCACCTTTCCCTTCCAGCCACTTGCTCATGTGGCTGATAGGAATCTTTCCTCATCTACCTGATAGGGCCAAAATGATTGAAGGGTGATTCTTGGCCCCCTTTTAAAAATTATTTTAATCTCACAAGCATCCCTTCCCTAGCCACAACTTTCTCCGATTTTCTCAATAAAAGGAAAAATACCCTCAGGTAGATTTCGAGAGCTCTGTACAGACACGACGAGTTTGTGGGGCTGTGGAAAGGCTGCCTTGTGTTCATACCTTCCTCTTAAGTAACCGGCCCACCTTAACAAGACTTGGAGGCACCTGGGTAGGTAAACTAAGCTGCAAAAGTAATGGCTGCTTCAAAAGGATGGAAGTGGCCTGCGCTTGGAAATGGGAGTTCTCTCCAAGAAGAAAAATCAGCTACTCTCAAAGGATGCTGGGCACAGTACTGTGACCAGGCTAGTGACGGCCAGTCAGAATTCCAGAATTTCCGAAGGCTCCCGGAGTCCTTGTCAGGTTCTCTCCTTTTATGCTTTCTGAATTGTCTACAGGGAGGGAGCAGAACAACACAAATGCCCCGGTGTTGTGCTTGAAACTAAGGTTTCCGCTCACCCGACGTCTGGGAAGGACATCTGTCTTGGAGCTATGATAATGGATCAAGTCCAAACACCATTCTTAAGAATCCAGTAAGCTGACAGGAGGGTCCTTAAGCCAAGTTGCTAGGATTTCCCCCATGTAGAATCTCTGCATTTTGGCCTTCTCCTTTATTTTGTCAGTATCTAAATAAAATACTCAGAACTCTTAGATATCAGATATGCTTCAGTGATCATGCTAGTGCCTGCTTACAAGAGTGAATGTCCTTCAGTGTCTTTTTAACACTTGCAGCTGACAAAATCGCAAGCCAAATAAACTTTTTAAAAATCAGGGGAAACAGCTTTTTAAAACTGTAGCTGTTTGGTCTTGTTTTGCAATTTCCATCCCTACTAGTTTTTACTGACTATTTATCGCTACATTGTAAAGCCACAATTTTTCAGTTGACTTTTATGAGGATCCTACTGGCCTCAGCAGAAATACCTGGAGTTGCACCCTACTATGGCTAGGCCCAGTACTATTGTCGTATCAATAACAAGGTTTAATGTCAGTTTTAACTCACACGTCCAGGGGGCTTGACTGAACGATGAAAGCACTGAGCGTATGCCACCAGTTCAGGAACAACTTTTACAACTTTTGGGCTCCTGAAGATCACATGGGTAATAAGCTGGGGACTTTGACTATGCACAGACTGCCTGCATGCACACAGATACAGGCACCCTGACCCGACACATGCACACTCTCACGCAGCTTTTCTCAAAGGGACGCTCCCCCCACTCTCCACACACAGAGATGGGGAGAGTGGAACGTACCACCCTACATGCTAAGGGCATCCCTTCCCCCACCACCGGCCAACCGAGTAGGGTGGAGGCACAGAATGTAAACTTTGCTCCGGATTAAAGGCCAATTTGCTGGGGAAAGGGGCCCCCAGGAATGGCGCTTCCCACATGTCCCAATTCCAAGCATTTCCCTGGACTGAAGCAGGAAACGGGGCATGTGTGGAGGGTCGTCCCCACACGGTCTCTGCTCTAGCACAGTTGTGACATAGGGGAAGGACGGAACATGAGGAGAAAGAAAGGGGGCAACCTGGGAGACGGCACCCCGTTTCTGAGTTATGGTTGCCCATCTCTGCCGTATAGGGCACAGGCCAAGGCAAACCAGGGTATTTCTTTGAAGCTAGGACTTTAACATTTTATTTTGTAAATGAGAGAGAAATATTTGACCTGTATTTGTCTGGAGAAGAGATTGCTTGCCAAATATTTTGGAAGCCATACTGAAAAACCCTTCGGATTCAAGCAATATTGCCCTTATTATAAATATTCTTATATAATGTGCTTTTTTTCTTCATATGTTCAGTTTTTGAAAGGAAGTGGATTGACTGTCAGACAACTTAAAGGCTAGAAATAACAGACACTTAGTTCTCCTCATCAAGTCCTTAAGAAGTTTGAAAATGATCTCAAAGTATGAAAATCAACAGTAAACATCTGTGGATTCAAGGTGGTAGCAGTTTTCAAAAGATCTTGCTGTTTCTGCTCTCTTGACTGTGCAGGAGGAAACTATGCTGGATGATTTGCAGATTTGTAACGTGAAGCAGTCTTTGATCTCATGACCAATCTTTCCTAATACACAATTAAATCCACAGACTTCATTAGAAAAAAGTGTTCAAACACTTCAACATGGAACAGTGCTGTAAAGTTTCTACTCGAGGTGTAGGCCTTGTGCCGTCAAAGCAAGCGGTTCATGCTGCACGCTGAGCCGTACTGCGGAAGGCACTCCAGGCAGAGTGCCGCGCGTTGCATGAGACGCCCAGCCCACTGCGCTGAGAGCGGCTTCTCCCTCCCCAGCCACTCGACTGCTCCTGCTGCACAGACTATGGGCTTAGCACAGTCTGCGGTACCTTTTTGGTCCATGAGAGGGTCCAGAATAAAACGATTCAGGAGCTGCGACACCCTTACGAGGAAAACTTTCAACGCCCGGGGCTGTTTAGCTTAGAAACAGGGTGAGTGAGAGGGGGAGGTGATCGTGGGTACAAAATTATGCTTGCGAAAGAGGAAATATAAAGGGTGCTGTTTTGCTCCCCTCCCTTCGGGCTCCTTCCACGAGCTGATCCCTGGGAGATTCAGCACATGCACGCACTGTGCAGCCCAACAGTGGAATTTGCTATGACAGGATGGAGTGATGAGCACCACAATTTGGGGGCTTTAAACAGAAATGATGTACATTTGTGGAAGATAAGGCTACCAATGACTATTAGCCATGAGGGTTATATGCTACCTCTTGTATCAAAGGAAGTAGGTCTCTGTATACTAGTTCCTGTGGAACACGAGTGGGAGGTTGTCCACACTCAGAATCCTGCACTAGAGGGACCTTTCCTATGTTCTAATGAATGGAATATTTTATTTATTTATTTATTTATTTATTTAAAGTTTTTGTATGCCGTCCCCTTGCTATATAGCCTCGGGACGGCTCACACAAATAAACAAATATAATATAAATACAGTTAAAACCCGGAAACACCCCAGCTGCACAATTAAAACCTATAAATATTAAACATTGTTAAAATATTGTTTGAATAAAAAGGTCTTAGCCTGGCGCCGAAAAACAAATAACGACGGCACCAGGCCGACCTCTCTGAATATGAAATCGAATACAAAATACAACTATTAACAAGAATATTTAAAGTGCAAAGTACAGCCAGTGCTGAGAAGGGCTCGAGGTACCAATTGCCCAAGAGTTACAAAAAAGGCCCACATTTTTCTAAATAAAGAAAACGGAAAACAAGCAGAAGGAATGTTTTAAGTAATATGGTTTGAGCATAACTCAGGGGCATGGAGTATTGCGTCTTTTCATCGCAGAACAGAACCCAAAGATACTGTGGCAGGTTTTATTTTCTGCCCTTGCTCGCAAGCACATGGGTACACTCTATTGTGGCTCTGAACTACCAGGGGCGGGGCAGGGGGGGAGATAACATGAACATTTCACCTACTTCTAGTCTTTCTCCCTCTCTCATGAACTGTGACGGCAAACTTTTCCAGCACTGCTCATGTTGGCAACAATTAATATACATTAACAGCTTAATCTGACTCAAGAGAAATACTTACCAGCAGCAACTACACCCGGAGGGGGTGAACCTGCCTCGCCACCGCTTGTTTGACTCATGGATGCTACCGAGAGTTCTCTGGAAGGCGGCAACTGCAGCTCCTTAGGGAGAAGGTCATAGACAGATTCTGAAAGGAAAGGAAGAAGCATCCGTTTATTTCAGCACTGTACTATAATACAGCATGCTCAGTGACATACAGGTCAGCTCTCCAATCTCTCATTAGCGGAATCAAAATCAACAGGACAGGCAACGTCCAAGTCAGTGTCGATGAAAGACAGAAAAGTTATGCACTGCTGCACCATCGATAAAGACTCAAAAGCACTGTGAATAGTAGGGATGTGAGAATCAGCAAAACTGTAGCCTGCCAAATTTCTGACATCCATCTTAAAGCATGTTCCATCTTGGATCCATACTGAACTACGAGAATTGTGTTTTCTTTTCCCATTAACATTTGTGCATTTTTTCATGCATTTTTCCAAAGACGCAGATCTGTTTTACATATCGATTGATTAAACTGTATATGTTTACATTTTTCAAAAGTATGCCTGCTGTCAAACACATGTTTCCCCAACATGAATCACATTATGTGCTTGGAAAGGTGTGGACTTGCACCAGTTAAGACGCAACTTGAATCCTGAACAGGGCGCATTCCACACGGCAGAGCAGGTCCTGCCCACATCTACTGGGGGGGGGGGTTCTCTTTGGGGAAAGCCATTCCAATTCTACTCTTGAGCACTGAAGGAATCCTTGCGCCAGTGACATGGGCGAGAGGAGCCCACACGTCCACCAGCCAGTCTTACGGTGAGTGTGCCCAGCCCTCCAGCCAGTGCAGTTGCCAAGCAGCTAAGAAAAGCAGCAGCCTTTCCGTACACCACAGGACTGTGTCGCATCTTCTCAAAACTCTGCATGGATGAGAAAAGATTCTGTCTCTCTCCCAGGCCCCCTCTCTGTGCCGCCAGAGAATCCAAAGGAAGGGAGTGTGTCAGTGCAACCACAAGAATGGCCAAGCCATCATTTGTGGGTGCGTGGTGGACAATAACCACTTAATTTCAAAACCAATATAAGAAAGCACCGTGCAATTTGCAGAATTCATTGCCATAACAAATATCAATAGATGCTATTTTTGATGGCTTTCAACATTTTAGTCATTTTATTCTCAAATTAGTGAAGGAGTGTCAATTAGGCATGTAGACAGGAGTGATCCCATAGCCACCATTTACTAGGATCAAAAGGCTTTTGATACAGTCCCCAATGAGGAACAGCTACAACTGGGACTGTTTCGCTTAGAAAAGGGGTGAGTCAGGGGAGACATGATAGAGGTATGTAAAATAATGTTTAGTGTGGAGAAAGTAGAGGGGGAGATATTCTTCTCCCTCACCCATAACACTTGAAGCTGATGGGCGGGAGGTCCAGAACAGATAAATGCAACACAGCATGCAGTTAAATTATGGGATGCGCTGCCACAGGAACTGAGGATGGCCACCAAACTGGATGACTTTAAAAAGGAAATGGACAGATTCGTGAGAGGGGCGGCGACCAGTGGCTGCCTATTTGGCAGAGGGGGCATGCCTGCTGAGGAGCTGGGGCAAGCAGAGGGCTTGCATCCATCCTGTTTGCGGGATCCCATGGGCAACTGGCTTGCAGCACGGTGTGCGAAGTGCTGGGCTAGACAGATCTTTGGTCTGATCCAGCAGGGCTTTTCTTAGGACCTTGTTTCCTAACATCTTCAGTGGCTGATCGTCACTTAGAAATGTTGGAGGCAATTGCTCTGGAACGTTAGTCCGCCCACAGTTCCTGCCACGTAACAGGGCAGCATTTTTCCCCAGTCAGAAACACTTAAAACGTGGTCTCAACATGACTGGCAACTCCACTGGAAAACATACCACTTGCATGCCTGTTGCACATTAGCTTTCTAAAGATTGTGACAGCCAGGAATAAGTGGCCACATTCTACATATAATCAAGTATCTTACTGTAGCATTTCTCACTGAATTACCATTGTACAATGCCAGGAATACCTACACCTTTGAAAAACAGGACGTTTTATTCAGAAGGGATAATATAAGCTTCTATATACCAAGCATCTGACTTATATTGTTATCTTAGCCCTGAAATAATAGAGAAGCACAATTTCTTAATTATATTTTAATGTAATGAATATTTCCTTTTGTTTGAAGGATTTAAAAGAAACCCATCCCCTTTGGGGAAAAGCATGTTAATCAGTTCACAGCTCTTCTGTTCCAAAAGCAGCAGCCAGGAGCCAAAGAACTGCACCATTAGGCAAAGGCTCACGTGTCTGAGGGCTTTTGCTTCTCTAGCAGGAAGCTTCCATAACAGAGAGCAAACCACTTTTGAAACTAAGGGACATTTCAAAACAGAGTAGGTAGTCAAAAGTTCCACTAAGCAATAACAACTTTTAATAGGCTCATAATAGTTATTTGGATCCCGGCCAATATTGTTTAAATGGTTTCTCACTAGGATTGAGTATCCCTAAAATACAACCTTACCTAGATCTATATTATATTGGCACAAGACACGCTCATTTTGTTAAAAATCATTCCAACCTTTTAAGAAGCAACAAGTTAGTAATCAAATGTGTTTTGAAATGGATAAATTAAATGCAGTGTAGAAATATAATATCCAAATGACCAATATTTGCTGATCTGTCCTCATGAAGCCCAGACTGTTTCTTACTCATCTGTTCAAGACAACCAAACTGTCAGCTACTATCTATCTGCCCAGATAGGACATTTTCTAGGGTGTTCCTTCATAAGGTTGCCCTAACACAGCTTTATGGCACATAATATCCCCCCATCTTCAAAACAGAACGCAAGTTCTCCATTTGTACTTCATTTCTACTACAAGTATCCCTTCCTCTTTTTGCCACTATTATTCTGCTTCACGTATTTTCTCCTCTAACTGGCTCAGAAACAGAAGCAGAACTTCGGAGCAAAGAAATACATCCTGCCCATAGAACCACACTCCCACCAATCCTCCTCCTCTCCATTTTTAACCTCACAACAACCCTGTGGGGTAGGTTAATCTGAGAGTCGGTGCCTGGTCCAAAATCACCCGCTAGCTTCCTGGCACCCCCAAAATCCCACTCCATACCTTCTCTCACTTTTCATAATAAGCTTCAGCCACAAATCTGATTGCTATGAGGGGTCATATGGCAGTAAAGCAAGGTATAAGTTCACATCATACAGTCAGAAGATTATGTAATGAAGCGGCACCACAACGCTCCAGTTCCTCTGTATTAATGGAAAACAAGGCAGCAGCCTGGAAGCCGATGTCTATTTGCTGCCTGTATGGGTGCTCCTCATGCCAAGTACAAGAGCGCCGTGAGCAGATGTTAAGCCAATTTACTCTCAAGCCAACAAGCTCAGGCTGTAACACAGACAGAGATTTTAACATTTCACATTTCTTTTTCTCCTTAAGCAGGAAGACACTGTTTACTATTGTTTACTTTAGCATTTTACAAATACCTCTATGTTTGTCCAAGAGTGTTTCTTAGAACAAACCAAGCAAAGCGAACACTGGCGTATGCTGTACTCTTTCAGATAAATGCCTACCAGGCACATGAAGGGGCACGTGCCCTGGACAAGAGAAGCAAGTGTCTCCAGAAGACGGCCTATTAACTTTTCTTATGTGTGCTGAAAAGACTCCTCAGATTTCTAATGCTAAAATTTCTAGGCCTGGACTAATTCTTGTCATTCTTCTCCATACGAAACACAGTTATTTGGACTTAACCAGGATACTGAAAGCCCTCTATAGTCACCGCTGAAGCTCTGTTACTCGCACCACCACCACAAAGGCAAGGGTTCGCCTCCTTGTCTTGTTACCCTATTTTCTGACAAATCATTTTGAACTCTGCAAAATGTCTATTGAGTGCAGCTGGAAGAAAGAACAGACATAAAACAGACAAGTGGCTAACACAGACACAGGAGTCCTGAACAGGAATAAGGAAGGAAGGATGGAAGCTGATGGGCGAAGACCCAGTCCTGTCTCCCAATCCAGCTAACAGTCTGCCGCTAAACCTTTGCCACGAGTGCTCCTTTCCAAATGCTTTTTTGCCTTTGAGTTAGCCTGGTTACTGGAAAGCGCTGTTCAGAGGGCCTCTGTGCTAGAGCACACGAGAGAGCATGGTACCAGGTCCCGCCCAAGCACCCCCTACCCTCCAATAATGCCAGTGCAATGGGTTCTCCTTCACCAGGGTGGGTATCACAGCAGGAAAGATGCCCAAACTCTCAGCAAGCCCTTGCCAGATTCCACACTACCTGCCTCTCAGCGCAGAGAGGTAGCAGGTCACTATTACAGAAATGCATGCTCGGTTACACTCTCCCCTTCTGTAGGAAATGCAATCTCCATTAGCAAGTCCATCAATGTCGCTTTTCTACCATGCAAAAAATGTTCTGCTGGCTTCTGAGGTCCACGGATAAGGCAGAACTTGTGCCTCTTAAGTTTTTATTATTTATCATTAACATTATATACAAAACCACCTGGTCAGTTATATGGATAATTAAGTAGTATATACAGCCAAATCAAAGCTGAATTGTCAAGAAACTGAAGAGCAATTTTTATGCTTACTATCAATGACTACAAACTACAAAACGCTACATTTAAGAAAGTAAATGTAAATAACCATTTAAATAACATGGTAACCCAGAATCTTGATAAATAATTTATGAACCAACTTGGATTATTAAGTTTTTTCAAAACATGGTCCTGCACGACTCAGTTTCTATTAAGCCATGACGACAGAAATAAACTTTTCAAGGTGTCACATTACTTTTATGTCTTTTTTCCAAAAGATCTCAGTGTAACACTATTGATGGCTTTCCCCCATCCTGCAAATGTTTGAAGTTTGCTTAGCACAATCAGCCAGTTCCCATAACACAGCAGCACACCATGGATTAACTGCAGGAAGGCTGTGATGTGTGCAGCCACTTTGCTCCTCTCAGCCCCAACATCATGCGACCCCAGTGAACCCAGTTCATATGACAGTGAAACAACTCTTCTGCATAACCCCAGAACAGACCAGGATTAGTGTGAAGGTTCTCTAACCCTTGCGTAATTGACATTCCCCAGGTTTGCACAACATGACAACTCCTGGGTGGGGTTTGTGTATGCAAAGTGGATCTCTACAGATTAAGTAATCCACACTGTGTCATGCAAACCAGGTCAATGTAGTGTTAATTAGTTGGTTTAAATTTATCCATTCTGAGAATCCTTTGGGGTTGAGGAACAGGATATAAAAATATGGGAAAAAACCTGTCAAGGCATTTTGGGGGCCCTTTACTGTAGAAATGATTTTTTTATTGCAGTTTGGGGGAAAACGTTCATCATTTACTTCTTTGCAAACCTTGAGGAACTGCAGGGTTGTTGGCTTGTCGACTCAGCTTGGAAAAACAAGGAGTCCTGTAACACTTCAAAGACTAGCACATTTATTATTCACTTTCACAAACAAATAAATAAGCCTGTGAGTTTTTTGCAGTGCTACAAGTCTATTTTTGCTGCAACATACTAACACGACTCCACTAAAGTTTTTATTCTGGTCAGATTGTGTCTTGATGTTACATGGGATTTCTTTAAATTTTTGGTGGATTATTGCTAAAGTTTCTTGGCCATTTCAATTCCTTGCAACTCTCCTAAATTTATGAGAAGTATATGCAATGTCTTATGGCTCCACAAGAGAGCAGAATCTTGTAATCTTGTAATTCGATTATATCTGCAGGGGGATATTGCTGTAATAATGAGGGAAATTTGTCACCACCTGAACGAGTGGCCCCGTCCTCCTTTCCAGATTTGGAACCAGGAACTGTTATACCCCAAGGCTGGAATAAGACAATGCACCAGTGGGTGGGTGCTGAACTGTGAGGATTCTGAATTGAAAATGTTTGCAATGCAAATAAGGTTAATTTGTTTAGGGTCATTCCAGTAGGAAAATTTAGAACAGAGTTCAGCTCTCTTCTGCTAAGGCTGCTGGAGCCCCTTCACAGCTTCACTGCCCCTCCTTATTCCAGTTTACTGAGGCATATTACATTTCAGTAACATTCTCTCAGATAATTGCTAGGGATAATCACCTGAAAAAATAACTGAACTTTGAAACTGGCAAGCTTGCCTAATGCCATACAATTGGCAGAACTTTAATAAATTTATGGAGCAAACTTTTTCGTTTCATAAAAGATAAGCGCTGGGGAAATTGCCACTTATCATAGCTAGCTTTAAAAACTGGACTGAAGATAAATGATTGGCAGTAATAATAAATCATATATATTCAAATCCTGTGTATTATCAGGAATTATAAAGCACAGACAGTTTTTAGGAGCTACACAACAATTAAAGGACACAAGCCCTGCCCATAAGCATGCAACTGAATAAACGCCATGCAAAAGGAATCAAAATAAGCAAATTCAGCCGTGATTCCTAGTAATTGCTCTAATAGCAGAGACAATGGCCATGGAAGGAAATGGTTTTGAGAGGGGATGACTAGATGGAGTGATTCCGGCTGTGTCCCTCCTTACTCTGATGCAAATAAGCGGAATGGCTGCTAATGGAGACAATCCATGGAAGAGGGCAGCCAAATGTTAAGTATTTCGCTAGCTTTTTCCTCAATGAAAATAATCCCGCCTATAAGATTTAGAATTTTTTAAACAGTTACAGGGTTAGAACAGATAAATACTGGGTTAGTAACTATTTTTAAAAGTGGTTTTAAATTAGATTCCTATCGAACTAATACTACATATACAAGACACAAATGAAGACTTGTGAAAATATTTACCAATTCTGACTTTTGTGCAAACAAGTTTCCAACAACTATTAACTAACACATTTTAAAGCTAGCAAAACATGGCACAACATATTTTGAATTACTTCAGAATGGCCGTATTTCACATACAAGGAACAAGTCCACAATTGACGTAAATGACTATCCCAATGAAGCCCATCTAAAATGCCCCACACCCTAATCAGCAAGAAGCAATGAAACTGTGCAGGCAACCCAGTCCCCCCCGCCCCCACTATGTTTTGGGGACCACATCCCACATCAGCTCTAGCCAGCATGGCCAGTGGCTGGGTATTATGGGATTTGTACACCAAAACATCTAGAGAATGCAGATTATGTCTCTAGGACTGTCAGATGAACACTGGCCGCATCTTAAAATCTCATTCCATTTATGAAAGTTGAAACAGTAAACACACTTCCTAGGAAGTGAACCATACTGGACACTTCTGAGTAAACACACACATTTATTGAGTATGCAAGTACAACACTATCTCTCGCCTAGAACACTTAAGTATCAAATGTAGCACAATACCTGTATCTCATGTGACTCAGTTATTGCTAGTCAAGCTAAGATGGATGTGTTCCAATAACAGCAATTTCTTTTCCTGGCTTGTTGCCACATTTCTTTGACCCTAATTGGAAGCCTGCAAACCTCCTGCTATTTATACGTGTACCAAGATTGACTCCATGAAAATAAAATTGCATTGCCAAGCATATGAATACATTTCATAAATATTACATTTGGTGAGCTGGAACTTGTGCAAACATCAGCTCTGCAAAAAATCTTTAATACTTCAGTAGGAATTCAGTTGGCAGTTAAGTGTCAGACTGGAACCAAGGAGACCCTGGGCTAGTCACTCTTTCAGGCTAATGTACCCCAACAACCTCCTGTGAGGATAAAATCAGGTAAGAGAAACCATACACTCCAACTTGAATTTACTGGTGGAAAGGTGGGATATAAATGAAGCAGGTATATAAAGAAAAGGAAGTTTCATTTCACTTTAACTTGTACAGAAGGTGGTGATGTTCACAACTCCCACTGTGTCAGACACTTGCCCAAAGAAAGATTCAACTTCCAAAAAGATGGTTGCTATTGAAGGTGTTTAATATTATTTTAATTTTGCACTGAGCTGTTATCTATCATGGGCAGATTAGGCTAAACCTTTGGTTAATAAATCTGCAGAATGATCTGAACTTGTTTTGATTAGAACTATTTTGGTTCTAGCATTACTATAAAAATTATGAGTATGTTTTTCAAGCTCTTGTTTTATCAGAATGAATCTTAGTTAAGTCCAAATGGCACCTACATTAGTACTGGCAAGGTAGACATTTAAATGTATGTTCATGACAGTTTATACTCCTAATAGGATTTTAAATTCTCTAGAAAGCTTGAGGTAATAAATTCATTCGTTCAATATTCAAGTGTTTAATACTGATGATCAAATTCACATTATTTTATCCTTCGGAGCTATTCTGCAAAGTTTTGAAACTGAGGCCTTTGTGGTATTCACTGAAATCCTCTTTAACTTTGTACAGCTTGTATGCTACCCCATAATAAAACTATCTGGTCATTTTACAACAAATACAACCAACAGTTTGGTTTGGGCTTACTTAAGGGTGCTCTGTTTGGGCAGTCACTGCCATCATCCATTCAAAACGATTTTTAAAAGCAAACACATTTAAGATTAAGTGTATTTGCCTAGTTACAACAGCCAAGTGCTCCAAGTCTGATAACTGATATCAAAGGCCTAACATAAATAAATGACTATCTATGGGTATTTGGAATGAGTATTCTGAAAGATTTTGGAACTGCTTATATGTATCAAAGATGTTCTCATGTTCAAGGAATATTACATACTAATGAGGGCTAAAATATATCTTTAGAAGCATGTGTGCAGAACAAATAGCTCAAGCCAAGATGAATCAAATAGGCAAAGACTAATAAGCCATTCATAACATTGAGATCCAGAATCTCAAACTGATCAATAAGCGTAATGTGACAAGGTGACTTCAAACCTCCTAGTTTCACAGTAAGACTTCTACACTCATAGAGATTCAGACTTCGGGATTACTGATCAATCAACAGTTTGACACTGATAAAGTTTAAACTTACCACTTCAACAGCTAACACAAACACTGCCAGAACACCAGCACCTAATTCCCATTTGTCATAGTAGTGAACAAGTTTATTTCTCAGTTTTGAAAAATCATGTTCACAATTTTCACATTTTATAATTGCTAAACTAGTTAGACAGCTTGATGGCGAATTCCAGAAGATGGTGCTGGGGGACTACTGCCCCATGCCCTGGCAATTATCCTATGGGGCTCAACAGTGCCCTATTCCATCCCCCATGCAGATGACCCTCAGCAGTTCTTCTGCAGGAGTCCCTGGCAAAGACAGTCAGTGGGAGACTACTAAGAAGAGGGCCTGTTATAAAAATGTTATGGTGCCTTTTATGTTGTCTTTTAGGGCTGTAATTGTTCTAAACTGCCCAAACAACTTTGCCTCTTAGGAGGTATATAAATGTAATAAATAACTATCAACCCACTGACAACCAGGCCACTTGGGCTGCATCCTAGAAGTAAAGGGAAGAGGCTCAAGCTTTGGCAAACGAAGAGGCTCAAGCTTTGGCAATCCATAGGACTAAACTGGCAAGGTGGTATACTGTCAGAGTGCAGGTGACGGGGGAAGAAGAGACTAATATTACCACTGTCCTGTGAAAAACTTGTTTTTCACAACAAACCTGCTCCTTAAACAGCATCTGAGCACTTCCAACCTGTTTAGCCTTTCCTTTTCCAGCCGTCAGTTTTTCTGTGAACACCTTGAGCTAGGAAGACTGAAAGCAAAACTAAACATATAAATACCAGTGTTCTGGCTACCAGAGGCGTTACATACCTTCCTTAATCAGGTTCCTCTTAATTTTGACCTCTGACTTATTTTGGCAACAAAAGTCTGTATTTACTAGGCATTTCTGTGGTCATCTATTTTTGTGTCATCGCTTCTCTCACTCAAATGCTTCTGGTTTCTACTTTCTTGCATTATAAAGAAAACAAAAAGCAAAGGTGCCCATGCCAGCTAGAAGCAAAATTCCAAACCCCTTATCAATGAATTATCTTGTGTAAGCTAATACTTTATGGGGGGGGGGGGGTGTTTGCAGACTTTTTATCAAACCTGTCTTGAGGTCTGTGTGATCAGAGTCCTGAATGGGGGAGGAAGCATCTGCAGACATCGAATACAGCTCTACAGAGGTGCACAATCTATAGGCCAAACCATCTGGAGGGGAATGGCTCCCACGCTCTCTTGCCATTCCTATGTAAGGGGATGTATCATGCACCAGGGAAGTGATACGTCCCTCTGAAAGAGAGGTCTGGTCATGGGTCACCTCAAGAAGACAGCAGCAAGACAAAGCCTTAAGAAGCTCTTCCTGGATCCAGAAGAGAGAACATTTTTAGAATGACTGCGCAGTTCTCTCTGCTGGGTGGGTTGTCTCTGGCCAGATATACCTACGTTTGGTTAAGACTTGAATTTCTGGATCCATTTCAGGCAGGGTTCAGGCCTGGTTTCACCTTGGTTGCCCTCCACACTGATATCCCCACAGTACTGGAGGCGATGCTCTTCAATGGTTTCACCCCTGCCTGTAGGGTTGTTTCCAGAGGGTGCTGGGATAGCCTGCTGGGCTTCCTGGAGCCTCTGGCGGGGGTTCCAACAGAAGCCAATTCTGTCTCCCATTGTTTAACATCTACATGAAACAGCTGCGTGGGGTCACCCAAGTTGTGGAGGGGTGAGACCATCAGCAGCATGCTGCTGACATGCAGCTCAACCTCTCCTCATCTTGAGCACACATGATGGTGCATGTGCTCAACAAATGTTATAATAATAATAATAATAATAATAATAATAATAATGATGGACAAGACGGAAAGCTGAGGCTGAGTCCACACAAGATCAGGTCTCTGTTGGCAAGTGCAAGCAGTTCTGGCTGGGATAGCACTCCCCAGAGAGCAGGTGTCTCTTGCAACAGCACAACAGGAGCGAGATATGATGCTACTAGGCCTCAGCCTTAGCCTGGCAAGCACTCTGTCTATTCTGTCCATGACAAAAAAGGATTTCAATGTGAACACTGCTAAAGAAGCTGCCCTCTCCAATGCACTCCAGCACCCCACATACCCACTTGACTAGGGGAGCTACAAGCACAGCTCATATGGCTAACCTTAAAAGGCAGACAAGATGCAGTCCAGCGTGGTGCAGTGGTTAAGAGCGTGGGCCTGGGACTCAGGCGATCCGGGTTCGAGTCCCCGCTCAGCCATGGAGCCAACTGGGTGACTGTGGGCCAGTCACAGACTCTCAACCCAACCTACCTCACAGGGTTGTTGTTGTGGGGATAAGATGGAGGAGGAGAATGATGTAAGCTGCCTTGAGCCCTTTGTAGGAAAAAGGCAGGATATAAATCGAAAAATAAAAAAAATAAATCCTGCTGTAGATACCTGATGCTGGACCTATTTCCCTTTCTAGGTAAAAAGAAAACAGTATTTCACACAGCTGCTACATTTAAAGGACAGCAGGGAAAATGAGGACTTCAGTCTTCTTACTCAGTAAGACACATAAGTGGGGAAGGGAACGACTAATTTTGACCACAGCAACAACCCATGCCCTTTCTATTGGAACTCTGAGCTTATTTTAAAAATCACAGGTCTCCCTATCACCACAGCCAAACAACAAAAAAAATTGCATATTGGAAATAATTTCAGTATCTTCAGTTTAACAGGACAGAAACTATAGCATACATATAACTACAAGACCTATAGGAATATACAGGTCATTAGTTTCCTTGTCTAGCTGCCTCAAGACTAAATATATATAAATATGTTAATCTGGACATTATGAAATGGATATTAGTCTGAAAATAATATCCAGAGTAAACTGAAATAAGAGAATGAATCAGCAATGAAGCTGTATAACTGCAAACATGTCTTGAGAGTTCCAGTTTTCACAAGGGTGTTACTGAATCTGACCTATGTTACTAGTTCACTCAATTATTTTCCTTGGGGCATGCATGGAAATAACTCCTGCATTTAGTGGTTTTTTAAAAAGGAAGGAAAAAGTTGGTTGAATCAGTCCTCTGTTTCTGAAGTTGGCAGTGCCTGTTTCTGCAATATTCTTACTTTTAAAAAATGATCTCATTGTACGTGCTCAACTTAAACAGAATATCTTTGTTTTCCTATACTGTATTAGAGGCCATTTAAAAAAAAAAAAACCACTTTCCTTTCCTCAGAATGGCGGCCCTTAGGGCCTCCTGCATAATGGGGTGGTGTGGCCAGCAACTCAGCAGAGATCTCTACAAATTATTTTAAAAGGTAAATTGGCTGGCCTTCCTCTAGCGTTTGTTGTGTATCCTCTCCACCATGGGAGTCCTTCTGAAGATCACTCAAGGCCTTACTAGGCCCAGTTTGGGGAAGGGTGAGAAGATAACTGGAATTTTATTACATTTCTATGCCACGCCTCCTTCCCAGGAGCAGAGGCCCCATCCTATCCAGTCTTCTCTTCACAACAACTCAGTCTGTGAGGGAGGGGTGGCAAGGTTTGCCAAAGACCATCACCAGCATTGTCAGACCTGAAGCTGCTTTTTCATTTCTACACTTCTTTCACCATCAAGTCTAGAACTAGAAAGAATTGAAAAGGAGATTCAAGCCTCCACTCAGCCAGGAAGCTCAGCAAGTGCCTTTGAGCCCATGAAGTATCTCAGTCTGGCATATCGCACAGTGGAGAAGTATTTTAAATTGCAAAATAAGAGGTAAAGTGTATGCACGGCTCTGAAGGAAAGGCTGGTTATAAATATACCAAATAAACAGAGCTACTTTCAGAAGGTCTGTCTCATGTTGTATAAAGTGGAGAAGGAAAAACTGGAAGCCTTAATACGAATGAAAAATAGCAAATGGTCCTTAAAAGCCTAGGCAGTCATGCATCGGCTGCTACATCATGTACTGATGCTATGTACCACTAATACTTGTAAACCGCTTGGTACGCCAAATCTGTGCAGTGCGCGAAAGCTTCTGCCAGAATAAACGACCCCGCCGCCAGACACGAGCTGCCTCCGGAAAACAAAACCGGGGAGGGCCTGATCCGCGGGCCAGCCTCGGGAGCGACACGGCGCGTCGCCGGCGCCGCTCGATCGCAGGGCCGCCGCGAAACAGCGAGCGTGGGCGGGGAGCGGGGGAGGGTGTGCCTCTGGGCGCATGCAGAGCGCGCTGCCCGCCCGGAAAGGCGGCCTTGCCGGCGCGCCGGGCGGCTCGGAGGCGGCGGGCGCGGCGGTGCGGTGCGGGGGCGCGAGGGGCCCTCCCCTCCCCTCCCCTCCCGCGCCCCCCGCCCCGCAAACCTGCCGGGGCGCATTCCTGCGGCGGCGGCCGCCTCCCACCCACGAGCGGGAGGCCGCCCGAGGCGGCAGCGCGGCCCAGCGGCGCGGCCCGGCCCGGCGCGTCGGGGGCACGGGGTCTCCCCCACCGCCCGCCCGCCCGCCCGCTCGCCCCCTCCGTGGGCCTCCCGCCGCGCGGACTCACCCTTGGAGTAGAGGGACTTGGGGGACTCGAGGTCGAGGTCGGCGCTGAGGAGAGAGATGAAGTCCGAGGGCATCGCAGCTCCGAGGCCGGGGGCGGGGGGCGGGAGCGGCCGCCGGCCGGCGAGAGGCGGCTGGCAGAGAAGCGCCCGGCGGGGCTCCGGCGGGGCGGCCAAGCGGGGCCGGGGCCGGGCGCGAGAGGAGGCGGGCCGGGGGAGGCGCGGGCCGGACGCTTCTTCAGCCGCCGCGGCCGCCGCTCCTGACAAGAATCCGGTGGCTGCCGCCCAGTGGGACCGCCCCCTATCCGCGGGCTCTGCGCATGCGTGGGCCCGGCGCTCCCTGCGACGCTTCCCGGGCGGCGGAGAGCGAAGAAAGGGGCCCCGGCGCGCGACGGCGCTGAGCCGCATGCGCCAGCGCCTCAGACCGGAGCGGGGGGAGGCGGGCGAGCGGGGGAGAGGACCGGCGGGCAACAGGCGTCGCGAGCGCCGTCCCGCGCATGCGCGGCCTCTGCCATGAACCGCGGCCTCGGCTTTCGGGAGCCTTCGACGCGCACGCGCAGCTCGCCCGAGCCGTCGACCGGGGAAAGAGAGGTGAAGCGAGAAAAAGGCGCGCGCGCGGCTGCAGCGCGCATGCGCCAGCGGCGCCACACAAGTAGGGGCGTCCCGGGCTGTCCTGAGGAGACTGAAGAGGCGCGTGAGCGGCTCTTACTGAGAGCGGGGAGGTGGCTGGAACAGCGTCTTTCTCGGCGGGAGAGAGATCGGAAGAGCCGCTCCAATCCGTACTTTGGCCCGAGTTGTGCGCATGCGCAGATGCGAGCGCTGCCCTGAGCGGGGTCAGCAACGCTGGAGGGCCGGGACGGACCGCGGGGAGCGAGGCCTTGTTTGGCTGCCGAAGGACCCAGCCGCACTTCGGCCTTCCCGGTGGGGCTAGCTGTATGGACCCCCATCCCTGCTGGTGTCGCCAAGCGGGACCCAGAGTCGCACTAGCAGAAAGCCAGTTTCCCCACAGCCCTGAGGACTAGAAACTTCGTTTGTCCATCTTCCAGTGGTGCAGGCCACAGCCAAGAAGCGACTGTAAAAAGGTAAATGAACAAAAGCTGTGCTCGAAGCAGTGCAAGCGATAAAAGCAGCACAAAAATAGTCAGCAGGGATCCAGCATACTAAAGCTTAAATACCTCACAATTCAAATAAGGGTCTTTGCCAGGTGCTGCCCTGACATCGGGGGGGGGGGCGCGGGCGGGCAGGCAGACCCCTCAGCGATGACAGCAGCCACACTGAGGCACCACCTCTCCTAGCAGCCTGTATCCATCGCACCTCAGGCAGCAGGGTTTCCTCTATTTATTTATTTATTTATTTATTTAAAACATTTCTATGCCGCCCCCCATCGCAACAAAGCCTCGGGGCGGCATAGAAAGATGCTTGGACACGGAGGGGGGCCTCTGGAAAGTTATCCTTTAGGTAAACCCAGAACAGTGGGAGAGGTGCCCCCTTCGCCCACCTCTGTGTTTGTGAAAAATCACGTGGAAGGATCGCTGCCGGGCACTTGACCCCAGACATTCGCCTTCCTTCTCACTCGCCCCGCAGAGCAAAGTCCTGGAAAGCGTCTGGATGCTGCCCGGCTTGCAGGCACCCTCTTGCAGCAAAACCGAGAGCCGCGTGACGCTTTGAAGGCCAGCGTCTGTCTTCATGGTGGCTTAGCCTTGCCTGGACAGTGTCCACGCTGCCCATGAGGTGGGCAGTGCCCACAAAGACTTAGGGGGCTTAGGTGCCTCACGACACTGGGGGGTTTGTGTGCAGCACCGTTTGCTTGGCCTGCAGGAACTGCCCTCCAGCTCCACTCTCCCCCCTCCGGCCCGTCGGTGTCCAGCACCTCACTTCCCAAGAATTACTGGCTCGCTGCCGCCGCCACCTTTACATGCTGGATGTAATGCTATGGAAGGAAGGAGGGAGGGAAGGCCCTTTGACCTGAGCACGTTTGAGAGCACCTGCACTGCTGTTTTTGCAGGGAGCATGCTGTGGGTGCCAGTTTCCATCCACATGGCTGCGCCTTCAGTCACACCTCCACCGCCTGCCTCGACCACAAGCAGCTGACTCTGGGCCCCACACCGTGTGGCTGAGTCACGTGCATGAGGAGATGCACCACGTTTCCTGCACTGCTAACCGAGCTCCAAAGTGCAGGAGAGGGCCCAAGCAGCTGCTCCCGGTCCACGGGGGCCACCCAGCAGTTGGAAGCATCCCCTTCCTCAGCTGGGGCAGCATCTGCCCCGTGTCCCGTGACTGAGCTCCCCCCACCAAATCCGTCTTCTCAGCAACCACGCACCTCGAACCTCCCAAATTCCAGTGGAGCAGTGAGGGGAAATAATTCTTTTTTATCAGTTCTACATTTGCCATTATTCATTTTCTACAAATGTTCCCATGATTGTAGATCAGAAAAACAGTAGGTCATAAGTAGGTTTCTTTGTATCATTCATTACTGTAGACTTTTGTGTGTGTCCCTTCTAAAGGAAACAAGCCAAATCTTTTCGATCTCTCTTCACTGGGGAGGGTTTTCCGTTTAGATGGCTTTTCCTCAACTCTGCTGTACTTGGGCACCATTTGGCTGGATTTTTGCCTGATTTCCCTTGCCTCCTTGATACCTTGTTCTTTAAGTGATGAGGCACACAAAGATCTGTAACTGCTAGGAAGAAATAACAAATGCTGCGGGACTCACAATAACAATAACTGGCAACATTCAAATACTGCTGGAATTTCAGTCTTCCCAAAGGCGGTGGAAAAGGGCTGCTTTTAACTGCACGAATATGAATTGTGGGATATTTATACAGTGCTGCGAACCGTTGCGGGGCTGCCTGCCCTGGCCTGGCCCCGGTGACTGCAACTCCTGTCGACCTCAGCTATTGCTAGGAATCAGTCGACTTCAGTGGAGATGTATTTGAGAGTCGGGACTGCCATGAAAAGGTACCACCTTTTATCATTGAGAGCCCCAGACCATTCCTGGTGGCTGAGCATTTGGGGCCCAACCAGCCACCTCCTGGTTTGTGTGCCAAGTGGATGTTCCCAGGTGGGGCCAGGAGAGGGCCCTGGTCAGAGGAGGCCAGAGGGCCCCAGGGCCCCCTCCGAGGGAGGGAAGCGCTGGTGTCTCAGCTGAAACGCTTCTCAGAGCTTTGCACTCCTGTCCATGTGGCACCCAGCAATTCCTTCTACGAGGAAGGAAGCGCAACAAAGAGTCCGCCTTTCGATAGAGCTGAACAGAGTATTTATTGTATGCATTTAAGAGCCACGTTTCAGGTTTCAGTCCTAGCGAGGCAGCTTACAAGGAGTGCAGCAAAATAAAAAGACAATAAATTAGGACAAGGACTAATTTTAAAAATTGCCAGGCAGCTTCGCACAGGGCATTGGTGGAAGATGGCCCTGGGGCGGGTGCCTGGGGCCCTGCTCATCTGCCCCTCACCGAGCCCCCCCCCAACCCTTCACCTGGGGCTATTGATGGACATGGCGGGGGCGGGGTCCAGCCGTGCATGGCGTTTCAGCCCTGCGCTCCCTGCTTATTGTGTCCCGTTGTGCAATGGGATGGGCTAATTGGCATTTTAAAGCAGTCACTATTTTAATCAAGGGGCGGGGGACAATTAGCAGGTGCTTCCCTGAACGGCTGTGCAGAGAGGTTGATCATTTTCCAACAACCTTTGGAAAAATAAGTCAGAAAATAATGGGATTCTGTCAACAGCTCAGCATGGCACTTCCTGACTTGTTGCTAAGCTTGGTGGGGTTCTGCGTGTGTTGCTTTTTCTCTTGGCAGCCTCCACAGAGGAAGGACAGTCGTGGGCTTGTGAGGCCAAAGCTAACAGCGCCTTTGGCAAACAGACACTGCTGCTGCTGCTGCTGCTGGAGTTAGGTGTTTAGACATGGTGCTCAAGGAGCTCCACTGCTCCAGCGCCTGGTCAGAGATGGGGTGTCCGATCTTGCAAGGAGCTCCTAGCGTTGGAGGCACACAAGCACTGCCGCCCCGTTACAGGTCCTTAGTAGGCGGCTCACTCTCACGCCGTCCTCAGCGGAGGGAGCGAGGGCTCGGCCTGTGGGCCACCTCACCCCGCTCTTGAGCCCCATCGGTGTGGAACGGAATCTGCCCGGGCTTCAACAGTGTTTCCTGCCACTTGGTCTTGCTGCTCCAGGAAGACAGGAGCTGTGATCTGGCACACCTGGAGGGCACCAGGTTGGGAAGAACTGGGCCGCCAGATCCTCCTTACTTTTGCACATGGAATTCCCAGAGGACTGTCTTTGGGGGAATCAGTGCTTCATCGCACCGACCTTGCTGGAAGACGGCTTGACCGTCTCTTCCTCATCTCTTCCCTTTGCATGCCGTGTCTCCCTGGACTGTACGTCTGTGGACAGGAACTGTCTTGTTTTGCACGTTACCCGCTCCAGGAGTCCTTTGGCCCAGAACTGGGATTAAAATACTTAAAATAAACAAAACACACCAGCAGCGCATGCTGCCGCCCCACCACACGCTCTGCTCGCCTGCCCTCAAACGGGGCAGGGCCTTTGCAGTGCTGAGCTGGGCACTGGCGAAGGCAGGGGCTCCACGCAGTCGTCTTCTCCCTTTCCATGTGACCCGTTCCGTCCACTAGGCTCTCGTGTACCTAATGTAGGGCAACGCGTGGCTCTTCTGCGCTCGGTGCTGCTCTTCTCGCCGGCTTAGCAGAGGTGCTGCGGGCTTGGACTGAGAAGTGCTGGCCACACCAGCCAGGAAATTATTCCAGCAGTTACATTCCCAGACGGTCGGTCCTGCGGTCCTGTGCTCAGCCCTTCTGCCTGGACGCTCTTCTGCATTTCCACCTCCCCCATCCTGCCCCCCACCTGGGAGGAGCCACAGTTCAGGGGACACCCTGTCCGGCTGCTCCCCTTGTGCCCAACCCCCTTTCCTTCTGCGGTGTCCTCTGGGCAGTTTGTCGTCTCATTTCTACCCACCTGTTCTCTTGCGAGGGGCCCCGGGTGGCTCACAGGGCCCTTGCCACTTGACCCTCAGAACTAGAACCCTGTGCGGTCGGGGAGGCTCAGAGCTGCTGATCGGTCTGAAGCCACCCAGCAAGCGGCCAGGCCAAGTGGGACTCGAACTGGGTCTCGGTGTAGTCCAGCTCTCTTCGCATCGCAGTGCCATCAGCTGCGCCTGCCTGCCCTCCGTCCACCCAGCACTGCTTCCTTCCTTCGCCTTGGATCCCTTGGCCTAGCACTGCGGGCACAGTGGCTGGGCTGGACACACTTCTCTCCCAGGCAGGGGCCGCATGCCCCGAGGCGGCCCGCTCCTCCTCCTCCGACGAGGCCACTTCAGTGTCTGCTCCAGGCAGACCTTTCAAAACTTTTCAGTGTCTTGAAACTAGCCTCCCGCCCCGCCACCCCACCGGCAGCTGCACTCTTTAAAGGCCTTGTTTATGGCGCGGTGCTCCTGCTCCTGACACACAAAGCAAACAATAAAAGCCCAGCGTGGAAGGGCAGCAACACCCAATATAAAAGTGCACCATAAAGGAAAGGCTCCAAGGCCTTTGGCCCCGTCCCCTCTCGCTCGCACGAGAGCCGGGCTGCACTCGACAGCCGCGCCACAGGCAGCCCTGGACACCGAGAGCCCCACTCCCCGGCTGCAGGGAGCCTGTCTTGTGTGCCGCTGCCCTGGCCCGTCGTCTCGCCTCTGCCTAAACGAAGTAGCCCACCACGACGGGCCCTCTGTGGGAGCACTCCTGCAGAGTGTCCGGCAACGTCCGCCAGCAGCAAAGGCAGCAGCTCAGCTGAAAGCAGGCACATGGCTCCCCCGGTTTGCACTCGCCTTCCCGGTGCGATTCAGGGTGCTGCTCTTGGCCTTGAATCCCCCCGACATTTTGGCACCCAGCTCCCTACCCCCCCCCCCCCCCCGAGTCTTAAGCCCTGCAGGGGAGGTCCTCTGTGCAGGCTTGCTGCCCAGACCGGAAAGGGCTTTTGGCTTTGCATCTCAAAAGCGGGTGGTTCTGGCATCTCTTTAACTTAAGCCTTTTACATGGTGCTGTTGGAACAGTCTCGTTTTTAATTGCTCACCTCCTTGACGGGTTTTAAGCAAGGAAGGCAAGATATAAACGTCAATCGAACAATTGGCCAAGGCAGAGTAATAAATAAGGCGCACTTCCAGAGCCAAATCCTTGTCCTTCCTCACGCGGTTCTGCTTGTGGCATCTTCTCTTTCAGGCCCAGTTCCGCCTCCTCTCTGCCCATCATCTCCATAACAGTTGGATGTGGTCCTCTAAAAACTTCCTGGCACCTCAAGTAACCAATCCCAACTTACTGGTGGGTTCCTGCCGGCCCTGATACCACAGGCACATGGTCCCCATCCCCTTCTCTCATGGAGCTGAGCTTCCCGGCTGAGCCGCTAGGATTTCGGTCGGGGTGGCCTCCAGCCCAGGGCCCCAGTCACTGCCCAGGCCTGCTGACTGGACCTGGAAACCAGAGATGGGGCCTCACTCTGACTCAGCAGAGCCCAGGAAGTCCTTCCTCAAAGCTCTGGGTAAACTCTCCCAGGCGGGCCCCCATGCTTGCTTATTCATTCATTCATTCATTCATTCATTCACTACGGGCATTTATATCCCATCCTTTCGCCAAGCGCTCGGGACAGCTTACAAAATATAAAAGTACAATATGAAATATAAACATACAATATAAAATGTCAATTATTACAATATAAAACCCATCACATGAAAAAGGAGGAAAAAACAGAAGGTGCGACTGTGAAGGGAAAAATCCTAAAACATCTAAAACCGTTGGTTATTAAAATAATAATTTAACAATAAGAACTTGCACCCACACACCTAGCATGGGCCATTCCTGGCTGTGTTAGGCACAGACTGCAGGCGAAGGGCGAGAGGCAGGTGGCCGTCCCAGATGGAAACAAGCTGGGCGGCTGTGGGGAACCTCAGTTTTCTTAGGAGATTTGGAAGGTGCAGAAACGAGTCGGCCCCTGAAAGGCAACGTTGAACGCAGACACACAACCACAGGACCCAGGGAGTTGCCTTTATTTCAAGGAGCACCACGAATGTCAAGGAGAGGTGTGGGGGGGCGGCACTGGAGGGCGAAATGTCAGTGTCCGAGGCAGGGACTTAGTTGGGGGGCTGCTTTTGACCCCTTGCTGTTCCTGTCTGTGGCCTGCGATTGTACAATAATGTTTGGAACGCGTTTGAGCCGAGGATCGCGCTTGCATCCCGGTGCTACGTTCTCCCGTGGCAGTCAGGACGGGCTGGGGAAGACACACCGCTCATGATCAGGGGGTCTCGCCCACCCCCACCAACCTCTTGACACGCACGGCCCGCCAGGCGGGCTGTCCCCCCAACCACGGACTGTGCACAAGACGCCGGGCCAGAGTCACGGAGCTTTCCCCCCACATGCTCCCGGCTCTCTTCCCACGATCGGCATCACAGATTCCTCCCCCCGCCCCCCCCAGTGCGCCCACCAGGGGCCCGCCGATCAAATCCATAAACCGCGTCCCTTGCCTCCCCAGGCTCCGCCGCCGCCGCCTGGCAGGAAACCTTCCACGGGGCCCGGCCCCGAGCGCCCCGATGCGGGCGCAGGCACGGCCGGGAGGGAGGGAGGGAGGGAGGGGGGGAAGCCCAGCCCTCGGGCCCGCCGCATCCTCCGCGGCGCGGGCAGCAGCGGCGGGCCGACCCCGTTCCGCGCGGCTCGTGTGCCCCCCGCGCCCCGCCGCTTCAGCGCGCACGTGGAGACGCGCCCGGCGGCCGGCCGATCTTGCCAAAGCGCAGCGGCGGGCGGAGACGGGCCTCGCCGGGCGCCGCGGGGCGCTGTCGCCGGGCCGCGGCGCCGTGCGAGAGGTGCCGCCGCGCTCCCGGGACGCCGCGGG
>NW_025335550.1:12236955-12257101 GCF_004798865.1 Varanus komodoensis | reverse complement strand
CACCGGGGCCACGCACGGGGCGCCGCCGCCGGCCAGCGTGGAGCGCATGGCGGCGGGGCCGGGCCAGGGGCGCCGCGGCGCTTCCAGCTTGCTCGACGGCGCTTCCGCAGCGGCGGGCGGGCGCGGCTCCCGGCTGGGCTCCGGCTGGCGCTGGCGGCGCCGTGGCTGGGGGCCCGGACCACCCGCGGCCGGGGGAGGAGCCGGCCCGCTCCGCTCCCCCGCTCCTCCCTCCGCGGCGGCTGCGCCCACCCACCTGCCCGCCCGGCCCCCGGCGTGCGGGACTGCAGCGCCCAGCATCCGCGCCCGGGAGGGCATCGGGGGCAGGAAGGCGGCTGTGGGGCTCGGGCGCCCTCGGGCCGGCGCCGCTCCCCGCCCGTTTTGCCAGGCAATCGCGCCGTGCCCCGCGCGGCGGAAGGCGCCTCCTTCCCCCTCCGGGAACGGCTGCCTGGTGCCGCCGGCCGGGGGCCCCGCTCCCTCGAGCCGGTGCGCGTGCTGCGCGTCGGAAGCAGCCCCGCTCCGCCGGGCAGGTCGCTCCGAGGCATCCTGAGCCTGACGCGCGGGCAAGTGAAGAGCGCCCCGCGGCAACCGCTCCGCGGAGGTTGCACCGAAGCACGCGCAGAGTCCGCCCGGGCCCCGCCGCAGGCTGCCCCGCCGGAGAAGGGCCCGGACCCCGGGGCCTGCTCGAGGCCCGCTTGGATCGTGCCCCTAACCCGGCTGGCCGCCAGTCAGAACCTTCGGCTCCGCCAAAGTCCAGAGGCTGGATTCCGCCCGCCCTCCTCTGGATAACTCGGCCTCAAACTGTTTGGGGCTTTCAGGTTCACTTTAGCTTTTTGAATGGGGCCGGGAAGCCTGCCTCTAATGGGTGCCACTGCTCAGAATTCCCGTCTTGCATATTGCACAGACCCGTGTCATGCATCTTGGGAAGAGCTTTTAAATAAGTATTTTTTAAAGCACCTGATAAATGGTTCATCAGTGCCTTCTGTGCATGCTCAAGGAGGCAGTCATGTGGGAAAGGGTGCTTCTTCCTGATTTGAAGCTAGGAAGGGGCACCTGTGTTGGCCAAACAAGACCCCCCTCCAGCAGGCAAATCCTGCTCTGTTCAGGCTTCTAAGCACCAAAACCTGAGCAAAGGTCACTCAACCTGGTCCTGCCCAGCACAAGGACATGGCCATAAGCCAGCCCCTCTTCTGAGAAGCTGGCAGCTTCTTGGGTGTTTCTCTGTCTGACGGCCATGGATTAGTTTCCAAGACAAGAGCTGAACCCTGGATTTGCAGGAGGGAGAGAGGGAGTCGGGAGATTAACGTGTATCTGTCTTATCAACAATATTCAACAAACACAAAACAGACTCAAGCCTGCCTCAAAACAGTCACTCACACAACCAGTTTAACTGCCGGCTACATTTTTGTGTTGCCCTGATGGAAGGCTTCTGGGCTCCGATTGGCTGGCTGTTGATGAAACGGCGCCAGGGAGCCCATGTTGAAGAAACTCCGTTCTGCATCTCGGTCGTCCAGGCACGCTCCAAAATATCCCAGGTCAAGGGCTTGGGGGAAAATAGCCTCATTTTCAACAGAGTACCAACCTAGTGAGAAAAACTGGGGGCAGCATGGGAACAGATGGGGGGAAAGACCAGGAGGGCTTGTTCAGACGTGACCAGTGGGATGTGCACCAGATTACACATGGGATTGTGCTCGGCTCACTGCCTGGGATTGTATAGCTGCAGGCCAACTGCGCCCTAGGTGGGCCTAAAATCCCAAAGATCCCCATAAGCAAAAACCGACAAGGCAAAGCCTTTTCTTTCCTGAAATATAGGATGGATTCTTGGGACTTCTCACCGCTGATCATTAAAGCGGTTTACCTGCAACTGGATGTGTTGCTTGACATGTATGCCAACAGTTCTTCTACTGTACACAACCGTGTATTTCAGGGCTTCTTACAGAAATGCAACGAGATGAAATTATATGGCTGTTTCTTTTTACAGAGCTGTAGTTCTTGACCTCCTCTGAGCAGAGGCAATGCTGAGAAGTCTTCAGGAGACAAGTGTCATTTCATGGCAATTAAACATCCTGGATTCCAACTTAAGACAGAACCACAAGGCAAACTTGTGGGAGGGACTGAGAACAGTGGGGAAGTGGACTGTTCCCCCTGTCCCAGCACAATGCCTGTTCTGTGTGATTGTTTTCGTTGTCTGAAGCTGGCTCCAGAGCAAACGCAGCAGGGAACACCCCCCCTCCCCTGCACAGTCGTGAAAGGGGCAATCTCTTGCTCCAGGCCCAGAGGCGGTTTCCTTGGTTTTAAGACCTCCTTGTTTGGGTTTGGAGCCTTCGCTCGCTCGTAGGAAGCTGGTGAAAGGGCTAACTTCTTTGAGTTCTTCGAAGAAGAATACACAAGTGTCTTTGAGTGCTAAACATACGCAAGGACCCATCAATGTCAATTGTGATGAATGTCACGATTGACGATGGCTGCCCCCAACATCACCAGGTGCAGCAGCGGCTGTCAGAACAAACATGGCCAAGTCACAGGAATTCGGAGAGTTGTTTATTACAGAACAGACCAACTGAAAAGGTGCATGCTCAGCGAAGACTATATACACCAGAAAACCATTAAAAATACATATTTAACCATTGCAAAACCTACAGAAAGAGGCAGGAGTTCTGCTGAACATGTTCTAAAGAGGAATGATGACTTCATGGCAGCTCTTTCACCCGGCGATTGGCAGGACAGACTGATGCAAGTCAGAAGCATCCACCGTGCATCCCAGCAGCTGCTACCTGGTGATCACAGAAACAAGAAATGCAAAGGGAAGGCGGGAGGCTACAGCTCTTGCAGCTACAACAAAGATTAGGTCGCCTCTCCCAGATTCTAGCTTGGCTCTGCAGGCACTGGGGCTGCTTAGACTGACTGATAAATGTGAAGGACAACACCTGGAGGGTCAACTGGAACGCAGCGAAACCCCACAACTTTCAGGCACACAGCACGGTTCCTGGTCCTAACAGTCCAGCAGGGCTCAAGTCAGGAGGACTTCCCATCCATCATGTAGAAGCGGTACATGATGCCAAGGACCAGCGCTCCGAGGATGGGGATCAGCCAGACGGACCAGAAGCTGAGGAGCAAGGCAGAGAAGGGGGCAGTCAGAACACATTTCTACTGAGTGCAGTGTGCCCAACACAGCGGCCGGTGAGCAGCCCCCGCCTCCCCTAGGGCAAAAGGCAGGTCCACGCGCCAAGGCTGGAACAGTCTTGCTCGTTCAGTCGCGAAGGATAAGGAACCCAGCGTGGCTCGCCCAGCGCCTCTCTCCGTTCTGGCTTGAGCTGAGAGTCCGTGACAGGCCCAGAGGCCCCAGGGAGCCTGACGGCTGGGCAGGGACTTGAATCTGCACCTTCCAAGTTCCAGACCAGCACTCGCATCACTAGGCTACACTGTCTCTTTTGACCGCCCTCCCCTGTGTTTTTTTCTGTTTCTAAAACCCAAATGTTTTGGTCTTATCAAAAGGGTAAATTTAGCTTGCAGAAAGTCCACATTTGACTCTGGGCACTCCAAAGCCCCTTCAGATGCCAGAAGTTGGTGATGGAGGCAAGGACGCTCTGCAGGAAGGCAAGACAAGCTCTGTCGACGCTCTCCAAGGGGTGCCTGTCACAGCTCCTCCGGTCAAGTCAAAACCATGCAGTCCTTGGCTTCCAGGCACAGGCCCACCTTTGGGCGGCTGGCGCAACCGGGCCAAGCCATGGAGTAACCAGCCGCAGATATGACGGCTGGTGGAATTCCACAGTATGTGCGAGCAGCACCCATAGCGGGATCTTACGAACTCAATCTTCTGTCAAACCTTTGCAAGATCACCTAAAGAGATGTAAACAATATGCCTGGGGGTTCTCCTCACTCAGCCCCCCTGCCAAAGGCCCTCAGGCGGAAGCTGCTCCACCCAACTCTGACACAAAGGTGCCTGTCTGGATTGCTGCTTGCAGGAGGCCGACCCACAAACTCAGGGGGGCCTCTTTTTAAGACGAGGCTGACTTGCGAGGAAGTTGCATTTGTTGACCTGCATGAACACGATACTCTACCTGGTCTCATCTGAAGGTGTTTTGTTGGGATCCTGTGAAATTAAACACAAGCACACAGACCTGATTAATGCCCTGGTAACAAATTCTGGCTGGAATTCTTGGCTACTGAAGGAAGAGCCAAAAGCAAGAAGATCCCGCCTTCCTCCACCCCCTCCTTGCCCAGGAACACTTTTGCTTCCTGTCTGCAGGTTTACTCCTAGGCCTGCTCCTCGCCAAGGCCACCCTGCTTCCCACCGCCAGGCTCCTGCGGCAAGCGCCAGATGATGGGACGCTGGTGGGCAACTGCAGCCCGGTAGCACTGGCTCGCTCTGCGTCTGGGCAGTGAAGAGCGAGGCGGACGGGCAAGAGAAGGGATCCCTGGGCAGAGAGTTGCTGGGCCACCACGCGGCCCACGCATCTCCGGGCTTCTCCGCCCGGCTCGGGAGAGCCCCCTCGGGGCCCAGCTGGACCTCCCCTGCAGCAGCTCCTCGTTAAGCAGGCCGGCGTTCCCCACGAGGGCTCGCCCCACCGGCCTGACTCCCCGCCCTTTCCGGAGGACCTCCTGGCTGGCTGGCTGGCTGGCTGGCAGAGGAAGGCCGCCTCCCTGAGCAGTGGGGGAAGGCGCAAAGGCCCCTTGGCCCTCGAGATGCGAGTTGCTCCCTCACTGCCCCTTCGGAGCGGCGCGTGCCGGCCGAGCCACGGCGGCGTCCTCGTGAAAGGGGGCCAGCCCGTTTGGTGCTGTCCGCAGGCCAGTTTTCCCGGCCAAGCACGGAGGGAAACCAAGTGTCAGGCGTGCCTGGAGCTCCTCGGCGAGGCTCCGTGTATCATCCCCTTTGCTTGGTCTGAACTCTTCCTCTGGCACGCTCCCCTCAAGGGCGTCTCTGTCTGACTTGCTGTTCCCACACGAGGCTCAAGGTTGGCTGCTCAAAGACACAGCGCAGCTTCTTGGCTCTCCCACGCCCAGCGGCATCCGAGCACCCAGCGCTGCCGGCCGGGCTGCCGAGGCACCACAAGCGGCCGGCAACCCATCCTGCAGCCGCCGGAGGAGGGGCCCTCTGGCCTCCCGCACCAGTGAGGCGCGCAAGGCACAGGTGCGCGATCAGGGCTTGCTCCTGCTCCCGCCACCGGGCTGGAACGAGCCCACAAGGATCCTGTGGCAACACACAAGGGACCATTGTTCCAAGCTGTTCGTATCTGAGATGGCCCGCGGTCGCGCAGAGACACAGACGCAGCCGTGTCCTTGGATCGCCGTTTGCCTCCACGCTGGACGGTGCCTTTCGGGGACTCCTAGACCAGCAGAGCAAGGACAAGGCCAGTGGGCCCAGTCCCTTGGTCAGTGCAGGGGCCTGGACCGCTGCAACACATCACTCCTGCTCATGGGGGAGGGAGGGGGCAAGGTATTTCCACCCGCAGAAGTTCGGTGCCAGGCGCAAGAACGTTCCTTCCAAACAGGCGCTTTTCATATATGGAGAACCGCGTCAGGCCTGGGAGAATCTCGTTCCGCTTGGTGTTACGACACAAGCGCAGGGCCTATCGGAGCAGCTCTGTCTGGACTACAGGGCTCCTTCCGGGCGCTGGGAGGGCCCGCTGCTCCGGTTGGCCAGCATGACTGTGCGGGAGGGCAATTACAGCCATTATTCAAAGACTGCTAAGGCTGGGCCAAGGGTGGTATCTCTGTGCTCAGACCTTCCCTTTAAAGCAGAGGAACAAAAGCTGCAGAACAAGATGCCCAAGATCAATCCACAGTCTGCATTCAAATTGCAGGACAAACAACACTTTTATTTCAGAAAAGACGGTGGAGAGCCCTTTGCGTTCGCAGTAAGAAGGGGAACCACAGGCCTAGAGTCAGGTGGAAAGTCAGGAGCAGAATTTTCCAGAGAGGAGTCAACATGGACTCCAAAACTGGCATTTTAAGAGGCTCAGGACTGAATTCCTTGGGATGAAGTACTGAGCTGCTCTGGAAGGAAGGCAGGCAGGCCACTCTCTGAGGTGCCCCGTGAGCCTGCAAGGCAGACTTGATTTTGAAACCAAGCAAGGCTTTCAGCAAACAGAAACTTGCTGTGCTGACAGATGACCCAACCCAAGGCAGAAAGCAGTTAAGCAATAGCTGAATTTGGGGGGTTGCCGTTCGCTGCGGAGGACAGCAAGCGTGTGCGTGTGCGCTCGAGATCCAGGTCTGCGTCAAGCCCGTCCAGGGCAACCGCCACACAATACCAGCCGGGACGTTCCTTGCCGGGGGCCCAAGCCGCCACTGCTCCATCCGAGCTGTTCCTTCCACCCCTCGCTCCTCCAACAGGCCCTTTCCTGGCCCCTCCTAGTAGAGCTCCAGGCCGTCTGCAGGCCCCATGGGTTGGCCTCCCTGACGGCCCGTCTCCTGCTCACGCTCTCCCTGGAGCTTACCCGCCCCCGCAGCAAGGAGGCTTCTTCCCCGTTCTGCCCGTGTAGCACAAGTACAAGCCCTGCAGGCAAAGCCGGGCTGCATCCGTGCCCCACACGGGGCTGGCGGCTGCACGGAGGCCATGCTTCCATTCTGCCAGCCGTTGCAATTGCGGGATGCTTCAGGTGCGCCTTCTGTGGCTCAGCCAGGCCGGCACAAGTCGCTGGTTACCAGAACAAGTGGGAGGAAGGAAAAGTGGCCCTGTGCAGTACGGACTGGGCTGGGTCATTTGAGGCACTCCTTGTCCTCCAAAAGGGAGAGCTGCAACGCTTGGACACGTCCAGTCGGGGTCATGGCCCTCAGGGAGCCTTCAGGGACACGAGCGTGCAAGGGTCTTCCCGGGGCAAGGCTGCTCGGCCCTCTTTCTGGCTTGCTGCTGCACGAAGAGGATGCAGTGGCGTGAAGTTTGTCACTGCAGCGAGACCCACCTGGAGATTTCACTACCTTTCAAGCAAGGGCTCCTTCCATGAGGCCCCACCCAAAGATCCAGGAGCTTCATGTGCCCCAGAAGGAGAAGCATCTTCCACGCAGAAGCTGCACGTCCACCGTACATGCTCCACTGTGGCAGACGGACCCAAGTTTGGGGTGGGGGGAGAGAGCAAGAGAGGGAAGTTGTGGCTAACATGAATCCCCCTGTGGCCAGCAAAAGGGGAAGGAATGCCCCCGTGTTGCAGGCGCATCCCAACCACTGCTGCGTCATCCAACAGGCATCACGCTGTCCAGATCGGGCTCAGGAAAGGGCGAGCAGGGCACTGCAGATCTCCCCACGTCGTTCCCGGAGCTGTCGGGCGACGCTTCTGCAGGTGGGCTGCCTCCCCACCCCGAAAGGGCAACGCCCGTCATGTCCCCAGCCGGATCAGCTTCCTCCCCCTCCAGCTAAGCTATTCTGCTGCAGGGGTTTCGTTGTGCACAGAGGAGGCAGGAGCACGACACGGCCCGATCAGTTTGCCCCACAGAAGATGTTATGCTTGAGACTCACAGAGTGGCGTTAGCTGGGCACGCAGAGAACGTGAGAAAGCCAACAGTGAACAAGCAGCTGAGGAGGAGGCAAGCATGCAAAAGCAACCCTTCGCTTAGGCCTGGCAGAGGGGGAGAGAGACACAGAACAGACACACAGGCGAGCCCGAGCGGGGCCTTCCACGCGTGCGGTACGCTGGGGCACCGTGGGGCCGCTCCGAGGCGACATGCACAGGTGCGGCTGCATTGACTTCATGCCGCTGCGGCCTGGCTGCTGAAAAGCACCGCGGCTTCCCACTGCGCTGGTCGGACTCCCAGTGCCGGCTGCAGGAGGCTGGCAGGGTGCGGGGTGAAGACAGGCCATCTGGAAGCCTACCAGCTCCTCCTTCAGTATCCTAACCCCGTGCCCTTGGGTGCTTGGACTACAACCCCCAGACCTCTGGCCATGCCGAGGCTGATGGAAGTCGCAGCCCAAAGATCTGACACACACCGTGCTGGGGAAGGGCAGCCCGGGACATTTGCAGAGCCATTGTTTCTTAGGAGCAACCAGGCGCTGAAGTGGGCCAGGCCTTTTCCCGGGGTGGCAAGCAGCTCGCGAGCGGGCCGGACAGGACACTTCCTGCTCCCTGGCCACCCACAGTGGTTATCTGTCTCTTCCCGTCAAAATCCCACTTCCCAGGAGTGAGTGGAAGCACAAATACCGTCTGGGCAAGGCCAGGGGAGAGCGGGGCCCATCCGGGATGCCGCTCGGGCCTGCACAGCCACTTTTGTGCCGGAGGAGCTTGCCCGGCCCTCCCCCAGCGCACCACATGGCACTTCTACTTTCTCTTCCAAGGGACGGAAGCAAAATGCAGCGGCCCCGCCAGCCCTGCGGCCAAGGAACGGCACCCTGCACCCTGCGGCAAGGCCAGCGCCAGCCGCACTGCCCTCTCGGCCACACACACAATGCCCATTTACCAGCCGTTTGTTACCGTGAAACCTTTTCCATAGATGAAACTGCTGCAGCACGTGGTTGTTTGTAGAAGCGACACTGTCAAGGCTATTCCACCCCCCCGGGCATATCATAAATCACCAAAAGGTATTTACTTTACAGCTCCCTAAGGCACAGATACTGCACACGGGGGTCGGCGGCAGGGGGGTGGGCGCCTGGCGCAAGGCCGTCTGCAGTGCTGGCCTCACACGCAAGGCAGTGGGGAAGCTGCTCGGGGCCTTCCTGGCGGCCTGGAGGCCACTCCCGGGGCAGCTGCGCCTCCCCGGGCCCCGCGTGCTGCAGCCGGGCCCAAGCCGGTGTCCCCCAGGTGCGCTGCACTACAGCCCCCATCATCGCGGCTGCAAATGATGGGAGCCGCTCTCCCACGCACTGGAGGGCGCCAGGTTGGGCAAGGCTGCTGTGTGGAGTCAAGAGCTGTGTTCTCGAGCCTTTGTTGACAGGAGCCGGCAGAAGGAGGGCCACGCAGAGAGGGCCACGAGCCGGACTGGGGAAGCGCCTCGGTCCCATCTCCCGTGGACGGCTGACCAGCTGGGCACTGCACAGTGTGGCTGGGGCAGCCCATGGCTCCGTGTTCACTGGCAGCAGAGGGGCCCCCAACGTGGGAACTACTTCACAACGCCCGGTTCCACGTCCTCCCGTCCGGCCAGGGAGAATTAGGGGCAGCCTGGCCATCCCTGGCTGCTCGAGAACTGCAGCACTTCCGCTTCCCTGGCACCTGCTGGGTGCAAAACAGGGAACTCCCAGCAAAGGAGGACGGCCTTCCAGCCCAGGACCTTTCCCCCAGAGCCTTTCCTGCTCCTACGAGCATCAGTGCGCTCCTGTGAGAGCAGGCCAAAGGTCCACCGAGACCAACATCCTGCTTCCACTGTCGCCAAACAGATGCCGTAGGGCAGGAGGTCTCTGCTCCGTCCCCCAGGGGCGCCTCCAAGGAGGGCCAGGAAAGAACCTGCCGGAAGCACGCGGCGGCGGGGGGGGGGGAGCCTCTGCAGCCAGTCCCAGGCAAGACAGTCAACGCACTGGGGGGTGGGAGGGGGTGCAGCCCAGCTGAAGGCTGCTTCTCATAGCCCTCCGGAAGCCCTCAAGCCAAGCCCAGGAGCTCAACCCCCTTCCCCTTCCTGTAATCCCCAGCCAGCACCTTGAGAATGCAGCCTGGGCATCCCAGTTGTTCTGCGGAATGGCCCCCGACTGGCCTACGCCGGAGCCCCTGGGCGGGGAGGACAGCCGGGCAGCCTCCTTCGGAAGCAATCGAGAGAGACGAAACCCACACCTCACGGGATCCGCCAGGCAGAGGGGGGTGCTGCATAAGGAGGCACCAGCCTGGCCGGCCAGGCACAAAGAGCCTGCCTCTGACGGGCCAAGCCAGTGGAAAGGCCCAGGGCTGCCACGCGGCCCCCGAGAAGGGAGAGGCCCCCCGGCCAGTGCCCTCCTCCCACAGGCAGCACCCGAGCGTGTCTGGCCCCGCCACCACTTTTGCAGCAGTTAGTGCCACGGGCCTGTGTCTAATCCTTGCTTTTGGCTGCCCAAGAATGGAAGGGAAAACGCCCCAGAAGCAGGTCTTACCTTGGAGCCGTCTGGTTTACGGTCGCACTGCAGAGAGAGGGGAAGAGGAGGGAAAGACTGTTCAAGCGGCCTGCACAGAACTCCCTCCGGCCTCTGAAGGAGGGCAGGTGCTCCCCGAGCAGCGTGAGACCCTCCCTCCGGCTCCCAGAGGCAGCCTGGCCGTCAAGGTGCTGGCCAAGGGCTCATGAAAGGGGCAACCAAAAGCCTCTCCCCGTAACCCCTCCCTCGGGGAGCCCCACATGCGCTCCCATAAGGGCCAAAGAGGAAGCTGCTGCCCCAGCCCGTTCTGCAAGAAGGGAAAGCTGCAAGTGCAGAACCCACAGGCGCCCAGGGGCCGTGCACGAGGGCCTCACCGGATGAACCTCTCCAATGAGGTACTGCTTCAGCATATCCTGGGCGTCCTTAGAGTGGCCGACATCTTCAAAGTTCTCCGTGGCATCTCTCCCTGCTTGTTCAAGCAAAACCTCTTCTCCACCGGGATGCTGAAAGGAAGATCAGCACAGGAGCAGTGAGGAAGGACAGCAACGCATGGGAGCGTGAGCACCTGCCGCAACGAATCGCCTCAGAGCCACGACTGGGCAGGATCGCCCCACCGAGGGGCCACAGCTGCAGCCTTGAAAAGCCCCCTTCTCCCTGGGGGGCCTCACGGATGCCATTCACCTTCTCCACACACACCTGAACCCTGGCGGCTGCTGAAACCAGGCCCGGCACGGGGGCGTCCCCTTATCCCAGGCCAAGTGAGGGCGCAAACGTCCCGACCCAGGATCCCCAAGGACACTGTGACACTGGGAGTTTTGCTGCACTGGCATTCGGTGACTCTGCCTGTGACAACGTGCAGCTGTTGCCCCAGAATGTGCTTCCTTGCAATGCAGAAAGCTGGGCAAAGATGAGGCAAAGGAACAGACAGACCCATTCCCAGCCCGGCCTGCCTCCACTCCCCCGACATTCTCCCTCGACAAGATGGCTCCTGGCAGCAGCGGGCACCCAGCCGCCCCCAAGGCACAGAAGGGAGCGCTGCCGCACTGCCACAGGCTGCCTGGGCACTGGCGTGGGGACGACCGAGCAAGCAGGCCCGTCAAGGTCCATGCTCAAGGGTGCCCCGCTCCACGTTTCGGCTTTGCTCCCAGGCACTTCCAGCTGCAAGCATCTCTAGAAAAGGCCTCCCTCTTCCTGAGGCCCTTGGAGAGCCAAATACTGGGCCGGATGGACAAACAGCCAGGTGGGATCCACAGAGCCCCCTGGGCTCCAGCACCTGGCTGGCTCCCTGCCCCCCGCCCCACTTCCCCAGGTGGGTAGAACAGGAGCCCCAGCCCTCGGGTGCTTCAGGCCAGGGAGTGCAAGGCAGGTAGAACATGCCCAGGCACACCTTAGCGGCGCGGCAGGGAGCCCTGTGGTGAAGCCTGCTCCCATGGCGAAACAATCCAAGGTCGAGACGAAGGGCAGAGGTTAGAGGAGTCATCTCCGATTGACGTCACCGGATTGCCCCTTTGGCAAATCTCGCATTTCTCCCCAGCAGGACACCAAAGAAGCCACAGGCAGAGAGGAGCTGGAGACAAGCAGCACGCAGGAAGGGCCTGGCCGAGGTCACCGGCAGCTGGCTTCTCTCCTTTGTTTATGTGGCCTTGCAGCGGCCGGACCGGCATGGGCCGGGCTGGGCTGGGCTGCCCACCCCAACCGGGCCTAGAACAGTGCGCGCTCAGCCCTACGGAATCTCTCTGACATTGAAGCTGGCTCCCACATTCCCAGCGGAAGAGAGACAATGTGCATACGGAGTTGCCCTCTGGAGAAGGGCAGCTCAGGTCCTTTCTTGGAACCTTAAGTTTCTCCTTGAAGAATGGCATTGTTGCTGTTGCCTGAAAATGTTGGATCAAAAAAAGAGATGCTCTGATACGCAAACAGACTGAGGGGTTGAATTTGCCCACGGCCAAGAGGCTGCTCATGGCCATGGTCGTTTTTCTCCCAGTGGCCAAATAGCAGAAAGCCACGTGCCAAGCGAGGCTGAGACACACAGTGCGGATTGTGCCAGTCCGCAGCTGGCCTGGCTCTGACGCGAAACAGCGCTTGGGCGGCAGGCGCCCAGAGTCTCACTTCCCAGCACGTGCTGGGCACACGGTGAGGGAAGACAGAAGCAAATACATCCTGCCCTGAAACGCATCCATGATACACACCTCTGATCACAGGAAGTCCCAGGACCTTCAGCGGAAGCCGATTCTCACTTACAGTGAAGTATGTTTTGTGGGACCAAGGGAGATACTCTTTTTCGTGATGGCCCCAACTTGTGAAATACTGTCCCTAAAGGAGGGTGACTGGCACCAGCATCGCCATCTTTATGGTGCCAGTTTCATTAGCACCATGCTTCAAGTTGGCCATGCCTGTCAGCCAGCGCTGCTGCTCTGTCCATTTAGAAGGTTCTGCACTTTTATCGTAGTTCATTAGCTTCACTCATGTCCCGTGTATATCATTCCAGGACGTGTTAGGAAGAAGGGGCAGCCTAATCAATAAACAAACCGGCACCTCTTGAGCAATTCAGGAATGTGGTCCCAAGCTTTCTGAACACACCGGATCAACCTCATTCCAACAAGCTCCTCTCATCTCAGAACCCCGTGTCTCGATTTCAGTCATGCATGCTCTAATACAACTTTCAAAGCTCAAAAGGCAGTTTCTACAGCTTCGAGATGGTACACAGAGGGACTGCCCCGTGCCGTCATTTCAAATGAAGGAGGGCCCACTTGAGTGCTCTCCCTCGTACGCACAGGTGCACACTTGAAATCATTCCTGTGCAGGTCCCAATCCACTGGAATACATTACAGAAGAAGCCCCAGCAAGTAAATAGTTGGGAATGGGGCTTCAAACATTCTGTCGGTAGCGGCCTTTTACAATTTTATGCGGCTTTCACAAAAAGTGTTTTTATCTTTGCAGTTAGCTAAAGGTCAACATTTTATGTTGACTAGATACTGCGTTGTCTTGCATTGCTTTTACGTAAATATAGGTTAGCTGCTTTGGGTGGGCATAGAAGAGGAGGTCGCAAACTTAATAGCAAAGAAAAATGAGGAGGAGGAGGAGGAAGTCCATCGCGTCCCCTACTTTGCTTTTGCAGTTGTTATCTAAATCTGATTCAGACTGTGCTGGTGGGAATAGGGTTGTTCATTTCCCCGCAAACACCAGAAGCTTAGGATTTTTACTAGTTTTGTCCTGTTTAAGGCAAAGGAAATGGCTACATGGAATGGGTGGCAGAAGGGAGAAAAGACTTGGGGTGTGTTTAAGGAAACTGTTCCATAGCTCAGAAACTGTTCCCCAACACTATTGTTGCTTCATTGTTTCTGAGGAAACAGCATCAAGAATTTTCATACGCATTCACCCTGAAAATCAGAATTAATATTATAACCTTAGGGGTTAGAATATAGAATACGCAGATAACACAAGAACAGGCACATGCAGCATCCATTCCTTCCACTGAGAGTGGTCAGGAAGAAAGCAACCGGAAGGCAGATTTGCGCGTCAGTGAAGTGGCCTTGTGTGTGGGGTCATGCCACTGAGCCCAACTCTGATTCCCTCCAAATGCTTTACAGCACAACTCCCATCATGCCTAATCATTGGCCAAGCTGGCCGAGGCCGATGGGGGCCATAGTCCAAAATATCTGGAGGCCACCAGCATGTCTGCCCTGGCTACTCCAAAACGGCATCACTGCAAGCAACACCGGCGTGACCCCCACCCGCACGTGCCCTATCACTGGCCAAACTGTCTGGGGATAATGGGAAATGGAGTTGCTTATCCCAAAGCAGCACCTCGTGCAAGATCATCACAACCCGCTGCCCTCCGAGGTGCTGCACTACAGCTCCCATCATCCCTAACCACTGGCCAGGGCACCTGGAGGGGGCCTACTCGCCCCCCTCGGCAGCGTGGAGCGGAAAGAGCCGCCCTGAGGCCCCGCCCCTTGGCCGGGCCCTCCCCGTCAGGCCAGCGGCCTATTTGCATAAATTAGCATGCCCGCCACTCACCTCGCTCAGGAAGCCGGTGACGTCATAGACGCGCCCGTGGATGACCAGCCAGGTCTCCTTGCTGCAGTTGCGCTTCGCCACCTCGGCCAGCGTGTAGAAGGGGCCGCCCGGAGCGGGCCCTGGGCCGGCCCCGTCGAGGCCGCGTTCCCCCGCCGTCCCCATGCAGGCTCGCGCGACTCGCCGAAAGAGGTGCCTTGGCCTTCCGAAGCCGCCGTACCGCGGGAGCGGAGGGGGCGCGGCTCGCGCGGGCCAATCGGGTCCGCGCTCCCGGCGCTCGCCAGCCAATGGAAGGGCGCATTTCAGAAGGCGGCGAGAAGAGGCTCTACGAACACGGGCGGGCCTAGAGGGCCCCTCGCGCGGACTTCCGGGCTGGTGACGTCACCGCCCCCTGGCGCTGGGGCGCGCTGCAGGCCGCGCCGGTGGCCGGCTGTCCGGACGCCGCCTCGCTCGCCGCGGCCGCCTCCGGGCGAAGCGCCCCCTGCCGCGCCCCAGCTCCTCCGCGCGGCCCTGCGAGCCCCCACGCGCCCGGCCTCCCCAGGCTGCCGTGACGCCACGCGGCACCCCGGTGACCCGGCGCAGCCCCGCGCGTTCCCCGGCATGTTGCCGTTTATTCCACCTCCGGCTCGGGAGCGGGCCTCGCTGGGGCCGACGCAGCGCCGAGCCCGGCCGCCCCGCGCCCCGAAGGGGCCTGTCGCCGTTCGTCGGCGCGCTGAAGGGTGGCTTGTTCCGCGCTGTCCGTCGCCGGAGCCGAGCAGCGAGCTTCCCATGCGTAGGTACCGGCTCTGGTTAAATGCGGTGTTCAGCTGTTGTTAGTATGAGCGCCAAACATGGCTCTGAACATCTCCCCCACCGCATATCTGCGAACTTTTTTAATTAAACCTGCGCCTGCATGGCTGTGGGAAGAGGGACCGCCGGGGGGGGGGGGCATTGGGCGGCATGGGCCCGGCAGCGAAGCCCCTCTGGCGGGTACCCCCCATTCCGGCCATGACCACACGGGGGCTGCAGGTGGTTCCACCTGGGGCCAGATCTGACCTCTGTCAAACAACCAAAGGCACCAACGATCGATCGTCACTGGCAAAACTTGTTCCCCCCTTCGCAGCCAGACCCTGAGGGGCCGGTTTGTGCTCATGGCCCAAGGGGCGCTCTCACTTTTCCTCATGCCACGTTGGGAACATGCAAAACCTTTCTTGTATATGAGAAGACTCACTTTTGAAAGTTGTTAAAAATAAAGCTGAATTTTTATAGAAGGATTCCAAAAGAGCTTAAAACAAACTTGGCAGGGAAGTCTGCAGGTGTATAGGGGAACAGGGAAGCAGCTCAGGCTTGCCATAGTCTCTCCTGGGATTCCCCTGGGAGGACCAGGGCGTGGGAGGCCAACAACCCACAGCGACCGGGTATTCAGTGGACTGTTTGCATAACCACCGACCCACTGTGGCTTGCTGCCGAGGTGGTTGTCAGGTTGTGTGAGCACGGCTGCTGTTGCATGTAAATCGTCTGGGTGATGGACTACATGAGCACATTGGAATAGCAATAGCAGGCCTTCATAATCTGTTTAGAAAACTGAGCAGCCTGTTTGAGCATCCCATTTCTGACCTGGAAATATTTTCTGTGCAACAGCTATTCAATCCGAGGATTAGATTGTCTGTCGAGAGAACCTCTGGGTCTACAGACTAAAGAAACAAATGCTGCATGGGCTTAATCATGCCTCGCACGTTACTTGAGTAGACAGTTGTGCCTGAGAAATGAAATCGGGCTAATGTACGGATCGGCCCTCGGGTCAAGCTGGCTTGCGGCTGCCAAAGTGCCAGCTGCCAGGAGGACTGTGCCGCTGCGTCCTTCACCTGGTTTCCTTGACAAGGGGGATGGACAGGAAAGCAGGCCTGGCGGCTCAGAGAGGAAGGCTGTGTGAATTACGGGGGGTGGGGGTGCGTCTCTCTCTGCCTGAGCACTCCCCAGTGGCACTCGTGCGTTCCTGTGCTGTGTTTATTCAGTCATGGGAAACATGTTCGGCGGGTGGGGGATATATGTGGAAAGCCATCGTTCTCTCGGGAAATGTGCCTTTCTCTTTTTTCCAGTCCAGCGAGTTGAACCGCCAGAGCTGGAGGCCTGCCCAGCGGCCTCTTCATCTATTTACCACCACATTTCAGCGAGTCGGAATGGATAGAGATAACGGCAGGCCAGAGAAACACAGTCGTAATGTCTCCCTGTCTGCACAGTGGCTCCAGCTTATCTGCAGTAATAAAACCCGAAAAATGTAGGTAGGGGCAGATCCATTCCCTTCATTGCAGCAATTTGGTTATTTGCTGAAAGATGACACAAGTGTTATCTGGGGCTTCTGGAAAGTCTCTGTTTCAGGGATGGTGTTTTGGGGGTCGGGGTGGGGAGTTTCCCCCTCCTTGTATTTCAGACCGCATGATGGGGGTTAGGCTCATATTTCTGCTTAATCTGTGGATTCTTTGCTGAATTCCTGTGCTTCTGTGGGCTTCTCTGCAGCGCGCCCATCTTGGACGCACACATTCCTGTATCTCAAACGTATCTGACAACAGCGTGCTGGACTTGGGAAGGGCCGAGGCTCAGCGGCTTTTCCTGTGGGGTGCCCCAGGCCCATCCGCAACAGGATCTCTGGGAAGGGCTGGTACCCCTCCTGCCTGAAGCCGCGCAGAGGGCCATGGCTGCCCCAGAACACAGACAGAATCGGGCTAGGTGGGGCAGGCGGGGGGCAGCTGGGGGTAAGGCACCTTCCAATACCGCATCCCTTACTCCGGGGCCCGGAGGTTATCCATTTGGCCCATATCGGCAGCAACCCCAAATCCAGTTCTATCCTTTGGGCAAATGAGAGTGGCTATAAAAGATACTCTGTCCGTTTCAGCCACTCTCATATTTTCCCCTTTGACAGTTCTAGAAATCGGCTCTGATTGAGTGGTAGCACAGAGCAGGTCATGGCACCAAGAAGCTACTGCCCAAGACGCAAAGGAGAATCGAGTCCAGAATAAGAGGACTTCGACCTGGGGAGCTTACCTCCTTCGCAGTTCCCTTTTGCTTTCTCCGTGCCTTTGCACAAGCGAGATCGCGGCTGTCACCAAAGTCTTTATTCCTCGACTGGGCCTGTCCTCCGAAGGTCGGCTCCTGGTGTCCTTCGGAGGAAATCAACACATTTCTAAAGCAGCACGCTAACTGTTTGCTCCGAGGGATGCTGCTGGCTGCAAAGCGGAGGTGCTGCCATTGGCGGAACGCACACTGGCGCACCCGTCCACAAGCGCCCACGCTCTGCGGTTGGCACGGGAGGCTCTTGGCTGAATGCAGCGGCGTTCCTGATGAAGGGCACTTCCGTGCGGCAGAACGGCCCACGGGCGCGCATCCCTCGTCTGCCAGAGCCTTGTGTGAATGAGCAGGGAAGTGCATGCATGCGACTTTTAAATGCGATCACCTGCGTGTGGTCGGTTGACTTCTTTCAAACTGGGAAACGTTATCGATCGAGACGTGTTTTCCACATTTGCAGTGGCCAGAAATGGAAGACACAAGCCATGTTTTTCCCCTTTCACTTTGAGGCCAGGAATATCCAAACCCGCCAAGCAGGGGGCGCAGTCGCATGTGCAGCCCCTCCCGCCTCGCATCTTGTGCACAAAGAATGGGCTGGAATCGTGGGCATCGGGTTGTGCTGTGCGTAGTGAGGGGAAGCTCTTCTCCAGAGCTGCCGAGACCCTGGAGGTCAAGCGTGCGGACCTTTTCTCCTGCGGTGCTGCCGAGGCGCTCTTGGGAAGCGTGCTTGTCACGCGTCCCGGAGCCGGGCGAGCCCGCCTCCCCTCTGCACAGGCCAGGATGTGCTTGCCTTTGCTGGCCCTGAGCAGCGCGGGGCTGCTGTCTCCAGCGGGCCCAGCAAGAGCTGCAGGCCGCCTCCGGGCAGAGATGTTTTTCCTCCTCTGCTTCACAGGGCAGTGACTGGGCAGTTGTTTCTACTGTATCTGCTGACTTTGAGCTCTTGTAATTTTCCTTTTTAAAAATGACTTTTTTTTTCCTTTTTTTTTAATACAGGGGCTGCTTCCCACCCACTCCCTTTTACAGTAACTCATGTAGAAGGCCAGGCACATGAGACCTCAGTAATGTACAGGTCTTGAGGTTGGAATGTTTTCTTTCATCTCTAATCGCTGTACTGAGGCCCATAAATCACACAGTCAAGACAAAAAGCCAAAACAAGACTGTAATTTGTTTCTTCCTGGCCACTGTTGTTTTTGGCGCAGCAAAACGAGAGGCTTTCCTGCCTGGGAATGGTGACGACATCACACGAGAACGCGGGAAGCGACCGGCAGCCTGCTGACCCCCCGCCTTCTCGCTTTCTTTTTTGATGTGCCAAGACGTAGCTGGACGCGGGCACCGTCTCGCTCCTGGTCCTGCTTGGTGGAGAAGGAGGTGATTAGTCACCCACATGTGCCTGACTCTCCCCGTGGCTTCATTCATTGTGCACGGATTGTGCGGGAGAAATGTAGGAAACGAGGTTTTCAGACAAAGAGCGACACCCTCTTTCCCTCTGGACAAGCACTCCAGGCCTGTTTGGACAGGAAAGAGGCCTGCAGCTCCCAGAGTGCTCCAGCTAGCAGCAGATATTTGCACGGAATTGCATCCGAAGAGGCAAACCGATGTGGGGAATTAGAGGAATAAAGACCGGCAAAAAACCCTCTCCGGTTTTAAAGCAGCAGTGCAGGAGGTGCGGTGCAGCATGCCTGGCAGGCACCCGGCTGGCCAAGACGCCCTGGGCGCAGGCAGGGCGCGTCCCGGGAGCCTCCCCGAGCATCGCCTGCGTGTCCGAGGGCACCAGCCCCTGCCCAGAGTGCCCCCTTCCCAGCCAGGGCGCCTCGCTCTCCCTCGGAAGGAGGGCGGGTGGGCGGGCGGGCGGGTGAGCATCCCCCGCTGGGTCTCCGGCCACCGGAGAGCCAGTCAGAGGAGGAGAAGTGGGAGCGCGGCCGTCACACACGCTGCCGGATGCCGGAGCACAGCCCCCCGCCCTGCCTGGGCACAGATGCGGGGCCTGCGATGGTGAGCCGGGCTCCCCTGTCCAGCGAGGTCAAGAGCGCCCTGCTGGGCCTTCTTGACTGGGGCGGCAGTTTCGCCCACCCGAGAGGGACCTGGAAGGGCCCTGCGCTCCAAGTCGGGCTTAAGGAGCAAGGCTCGTCGCTCGCTCTCCTTAGAGTCGCCTGTCCCAGGGAGCACCTGGGCCGCAGGCAGGGCAAGGCACCCAGGTCACCTGGCCATGGCCTTCTGCTCCTTGGCGTGGCGTACTGGGGCCGTCCGGTCCTCCCGCCCGGAGGTCCAGCCCTTCCCTGGCAATGTTACCTTTACTCTAAGGCAGCGATGGCGAACCTTTTAGAGGCCGAGCGCCCAGACGGCAAACCGAAACCCACCTATTTATCGCAAAGGGCCAGCACTGCAATGAAACCTGGAAACTGAGGTTTCAGTTTGGAAAAACCACTCACAGCCAGTCCAAGCAAATAAACATATGTCCTTGGCAGGGCACTGACCAGCCATGCGAAAACTCAGACGTGTCGTGGCTAATGAGTCGCGGCTCGTGACGTTATCGCCTGGCACGGCTGCTTCTTTCCAAGCATGCGCACGGCTCCTGTGTGCGCTGCTATCCGATGCTCGGCTGCTGGGGTGATGCTTGAGTGACTTGGCTCGCATGCTGACGGAGAGGGCTCTACATGCCCCTCGTGGCTAAAGTTCCATTAAAAGGAGAGCAATTTTGAAGAAACCTTCCTTGAGTAGCTTTTTCTGCACAACTCATCCTTTCTGCCCCTTCCAAACACATACTAACCCTCAAAACCAGGCCAGGGCACCTCGTTTTTCTAACCCTAACCCTACCCTGGTGCACACCCCTAACCCTAATCCAGGGGTAAAGTCCATTGATCATAATGAGATTTTGAAAAAGCCTTCCTTGAGCAGCTTTTTCTGCACAGCTCATCATTTCTGCCCCTTCTAAACACGTTCCAACCCTCAAAACCATGGCAGGACACCTCGTTTTTCTAACCCTAACCCTACCCTGGTGCACACCCCTAACCCTAATCCAGGGGTAAAGTCCATTGATCCTAATGAGATTTTGAAAAAGCCTTCTTTGAGTGGGTTTTTCTTCGCAGCTCATCATTTCTGCCCCTTCTAAACACATTCCAACCCTCAAAC
>NW_025335550.1:12214762-12236855 GCF_004798865.1 Varanus komodoensis | reverse complement strand
TAAAGTTCCATTGAAAATAATGGGATTTTGAAAAAGCCTTCCTTGAGCAGCTTTTTCTGCACAGCTCATCCTTCTGCCCCTTCTAAACACGTTCCAACCCTCAAAACCATGCCAGGACACCTCGTTTTTCTAACCCTAACCCTACCCTGGTGCACACCCCTAACCCTAATAGAGGGGTAAAGTTCCATTGAAAAGAATGGGATTTTGAAAAAGCCTTCCTGGAGCAGCTTTTTCTGCACAGCTCATCCTTTCTGCCCCTTCTAAACACGTTCCACCCCTCAAAACCGTGCCATGCTAATGAGTCGGGGCGCGTGACATCATCGCCTGGGGGCTCTACTCCTTTCCGAGCGTGCGCACGGCCCCCATGTGCGCTGTGATCCGATGCTCGGCTGCTGGGGCGGCTCGGCTTGCGTGCCGACGGAGAGGGCCCTGCGTGCCCGCAGTGACTCCCCTGCCATGCGTTGCCAGCGCCGCTGTAAGATGAGCTCTACTCTGCCGTAACCTTTGCCGTATTGCTGGACGGCGTGTCCTGGGCCTGCCGCGAGGGAAAGGGAAGGAAAGCAGCCCTCTCCCAGGCGGAGCAGCCGCCCGGCGCTGAACGGCCCAGGCGCGCCCGTCCGTAACGCTCCTCTCCTCACTGCTCCCTAATTTTCCACTTGGCACGTGGGTTTTTTGTCTTTGTTTTTTTGCCATTCTCCTACGCATAAGTCTGCTTTCCTCCTCCTGGAGGAGAGTTTCATGAAGGCCCAAGAGAGAGCGGAGGCATGGACTCCCACATCCTTGATGGCTGCTGAGGACAAAGGCGCCGGGGCGGGAGGGGGCCGGGGCCTCCGTCTGCACCATGCCAAGCAGGCCCGGCCCAGCGAGTCACGCAAGGCGCAGCTTCCATACAACCCACTCTTTCTCCAAAGACCCATTTGAACTTTAGAACAATAACCTTCTTAACTTTATAACAATCATGTGGAATTGATGACATGAGACGGTTTAACCCGGGCATTCCAGAGGCTGTCTGTCAAGATGACCTGGCATTGCGGGAGAGACAAAAAGCTTTGCAAGGAAAGAGTTCGTTTGTGTCGTTTGGCATTGCGCTTGAAAGCTCTGCGAAGCCCGGAGGCAGCGGTGCAGACCCCGCGGTCCTCTTGGAAGCTCTCCAGGTGTGTTGCGGGGGAGCACCGAGGCCGCGGGCCTTCTCGGGTGGCACCCACCCATGGGATGCAGTCCCCACGAGGTCATGGCCGGTGCCAGCTGAAGACTTCTTTCCTTCCAGCATTTTCGAGTTCAAGCTCCAGCTTATTTATGACTGCTTGATTGATTCCTCTGCTGTTTGCTGCTTCGCATTACACCGTATTGTATTCTTTTAGCTCTTTCATCTAGAATTTGCAATCCCCACAAAGAACATTAGCTATTAGGCCACTTAGAAATGTAAGAGTTAACCGCGCTCTTCCATGACTGACCACAAGAAGGGGGCAGCGGCGGCTTCAGACCAGAAGTGTGTGTATTGGCAAAAGCAATCAAGCCGTTGTCTAAACCAGAATTTCCTTGGCCCGGGAACACGCTGTTTCTCAGGCAGTGCCGTGTGCCCCAGGAATGCCATAGGCCAGGCGGCCTTCCCCTTGTGCTTTCGAGACGCCTTTGGCTGCAACGCCTGTCATCGGCCACGCTGGCTGGGAGTGATGGGTGTTGCAGTCCAACAAACCTGAGGACCACTGCTGAAGGAAGATGGCCATCAGTTCACGGGGGGCGCTTCCGAGCGAGCAGCGTCTCCTGCGCGATCAAGCGAAGGTGTTGTGCTGTCGTGCTGCTCTGCTTCCCTTTTTGGCCGGGGGCGGAGGCGGGAGGGGAAACGACGGGAAAGTGGTGGGAGGTCGGGACGGACACACGTGGAAGGTGGCGGCTGGACCGCCCTCGAAGCTCCATGAATGGGGCACGGTGATCGCAGGAGGACGGCGACTCCTCGGCAGGGTGCGTGCCCTCCGATTCCTTCCCGTTCCTGCGAACGTCTTGGGGGACCCTCCAAGCGACAGGGAGCAAAGGGTTTCTCCGCTGGTTCTGCCTGTGCGGTTGCCAGCGTGGGGCCCTCTCCCAGGCCGCAGCCTTGCACTCACGCAGACAGAGCACGTCCCGCAGCTGCTGGCCTCGCTCGCTCGCTCTCCCTCTGCCCCCGCGTGTTTCTCCCACCCGCCCTGGTGTCGCCTGCATCCCCCGCCCAAGCGCATGAAGCGGCAGCGAGCTGCACAGCCCCCGTGGCCCACGGCCCTCTTGCTGCTGCTGCACGCCCCCCCAAGAAGCTACACGTGCTGCTTCTAAGCCGCAGCAGCTTCAGGCACTTTGGATCACTGCCAAAATTGGGCAGGAAGCCCCTGGGTGGGATGCTGGCAGCTGGAAGAATGAAAACCTCGGCGGGAATTTCCAGGAGGCGGACAGAGGCCGCCAAAGCCCCAAAGTTGCCCACTCCTAGGCAATTAAAGAACTCCACCTCTGCCCCCTTCGTTACCTGCAAATGGAGGAACCCTTTCAAACATTAGGAAGTGATTTCTGGCTGCAGCTTGAAGCTCCTGTAATTTGCCACTGCGGGCTGAATAAAAACATTCGCACTCTTCCAGTAGAATCTGTTGTCATGTTCCCACCAAGCAAGTTTATTTCTGGGATTCCGCAAGAGGCAGCAATGTGAGAAGCCCACTAAATGTTACACTGGTATTTTAGAAAAACGGGGCGAGAGTGGCTGCTGCTGCCGCTTCGCTGAAATGCTGGCGGCATGCGCACGGGTGGCCACTCCGTGCGCTCTGGCACCCGAGGGCACCCCCTCCCCGGTGGGGAACGGGCTTGAGGACTGGTGCCATAAAACCGGTTTTACAGGCCGGCCCTGGTGCCCAGGGTGCCGGGCCGTGCTCATGCGCTCTTTCGCCATCTTTAAGTGGCTGTTCCACCCTCCTCGTAACCTTTGGGGAGCATCAAAATACCTCTGCCTTCCCAGAGGTCCGATAGGCTGAGTGAGTCTGGCTTGCTTCATCTTTTCCGGCCTGCGCGTGACCCTGGAGGCGCCTCTCGGTGGCACTCCTTCCAGAGAAGTGGGATGCACACGGGCCCCGGGGAGCGGCTCCCACCGAGACCAGGCAGCGAGCCACGCGAGTTCAGTGGTGCCTCTCCCGCCCGACAGCCGCGGCATGTGGGCCTGCCATTGCGAGAGTGCAGCTCGGGAGGAAGCCCACCGAATGCCCAGAACTGCCCCTGGAGGGCACGTGCTGATGTTTAACAGTCCTCTTTATCTCATTCATGGCCGGCGGGTGTCTTTCCATGCATGGCACAAAACTGGGAGGAAGGGGGAAACCCGGAAGGCTTCAGCCCCCGGCACGTCGCTGGTAGATCGGCAGCGCCTTGCAGTGTGTGTGTGAGAGGGCACCACCTGTGCGGCCCTGTGCTGTTTGCCGAGGGAAACGTTTCCCGCAGTAGCATGCTTTGACGTGTGGGAGGTGTGGTGTGTGTGCATGTTGGGGGTGTCTCTGGCTTGTCGCACAGACCACCTAGGCAGACCCACTGGCTTTGCTCAAGCTCGCACTGTACCTTGTGAGGAGGAAATAAAAGTGGTTTTGAATTTGTCCCCTAAGGTCGGTGTACAGTTCCTCTCCCCACATGGGAGGGACGCTGGTTTTCCTTCTTCCAGTTACAGTGGGAGGCAAATAAACTCTCGGCCTTTGAAGTCGAGACAGGGATGTGTCTGAACGTTTTGTGGTGACTCACTTGGCCCAGGCAGAGCGCTGATCGCTTGCAGCACACCTCCTGACCGGATTTAGACGTCAAAACAGCACATGATGCGGCCCTGGCTCCATCAGTCGGGCAGAGCCAGCGCCGAGTGGAAGTGGAAAATGAGAAAGGCTGTCGGAGGGCGATGGAAGGATAACCCGCAGCAGAGCAGCGGTTCCCAAACCCGCTCCTGGGCGCCCTCTCCCGGGCACAGAGAGGTCAGGCAGTGCGGACAGAAGGGCGCCAACCTTCCTGCAACACCCTCGGGGATCACAGAATTGCTCCAGTACTCAGAATTATAGAACACTTTCCACAGAAGTATCAAAGCGGGTAACACAAACTGTAATAACACAAAAGCAACAATCAACATGCTTCTAAAAACGATGCAATGCACATGAATCAGCAGTAACACTGCACACTCACTGGTGTGCGACAGTCCAGCGCCGGCTTCATCACGCTTCAGGGAAAGCCGCTGCGAAGGTGTGTGGCCGCGCTGGCGCACGCTCCTTGGCAGAGGCTTCACCCCACATGCCCTGCGACGAGCCTCGGTGGCTGCGGACACCAGGCAGGGGCACGAAGGGGGAGGGACTCGTAGGGCAAGGCTCCCCAGGATTTCGGGGCACGTCTGGGCATGTGAGAACTGCCGTGAGCACCACCACGAAGTGCCTGACGTGCCGGCAGCCGGTTCGGCCTTTGCCTGCTCCCTCCACGGACCTTGGGCTGTGCCTAACGCGGGGAAAGACTTCGTCTCTGTTGGGTCCTGCGGGGCCCCTCGCGTGATAACGCGCCGACCGAGCGCTCCTTTGAAAGGTATGGGGTGGTAACCGTGTGGCCGTTGCTTCTTCGCAGAAGGCGGTTATCGCAGAGATACTTTTGTATCGGGAGCGGCTTCAACATTCAGCGAGACACATGCTCCAGGTGTGCAAGTGTTGCCCGGCCCCTCGTCCTTCGGGGCTGGAAAGACCGGTCCCCTCGCCGGGGCGGGAGGTGGCGACCTCCCCGCATCCCGCGGGCTGTGCAGAGGGCCTGCGGGCGCCCCCTGCAGCGGCCAGCTGCCCTGGCTTTCCGGCCCGCCTTTGCTGCGGCCCGCGCGCAGTGGCCGGAGCACCGGCCCCGCACGCAGCGCGCGGGCACGCGCGGGCACCGGCAAGGCGCGCGGGCATCCTGGGAAGGGGGGGTCCGGGGCTGCCCGGGGGGCTTGGCTCGGTGCGGGCGGGCGGGGCGGCGGGCAAGCGCGGGCGCCCCCGCACCACGACGGGCAAACGCGAGCTCCGCGTCAGGGCCCCTCGGCGTCCACTCCCAGCGCCCCTCGGCCGTGGTCGCGCCCCGCCGGCCCCGCCCACGGGGAGGAGGCTCGGCGCCGCGGAGCATCTCGGGCAGTGTAGTTCCCCGGCGCCCGCTCCGGACCAGGGCGCCCCGCCCGCGGGCGAGCGTTGGCGTCACTTCCGGCGTGGTATGACGCGCAAGCGCGGGAAAGTTGCAGGCGGCGGCGGCGCGTCCCCGGCCATGCAGGCGGCGGCGGCGGCGGCGGAGGCCCGCGGGATGGCGCTGGAGGAGGCGGTCAACCGGTGGGCGCTGCTCTTCTACGCCCACCAGGCCCTGCAGGCGTTCCGGGCCGGGCGCAGCCACGACTTCCGCCAGCTGCGTGACGTCATCAACGGTGGGGCGGGCAAGCGGCGCCGGGCCGGTCGGTCGGTCGGTCGGCCGGCCGGCCGGCGGGGGCGGCGGGGGGGGCGGGGGGCGCCCTCGCGTCGCGCACGTGGGGATGCAGTCGCCCCATCACGCTGCACGGCAGTCGTCGGAACACGGTGGAAATCATGCGTGTTCCGGCGTGTCGGAATGTGTGTGCACGCACCCAGCTAGGCGTGCACGTTCGCATGCACATTCCTGCCCTCCGCGAGGAAGCCTGTTGGGCCGGAGCGGCGCCGCAGTCGCGCGTCGGCCTGCGTCCCCGGGAGCTGGGGGCGGCGCCCTGGGCGGTCCCGTTGCGGCGGTGCGAATAGGCAGGGCCGCCTTGCGCGCACCCGACTTTCTCCTTGCGTGTCCGCAGCGATGCTCGCCCGGCCCCTGGCGCTGGAGCAGCAGGTCCTCCTCCAGCTGCGGATCATCCAGCTCCTGTCCCGGATAGAGGAGGGTGAGTGCGGGGAGCCTGCCTTGCCTCGGCGTGTGCTCGTGCTCGTGCTCGGGCCCACTTGGCTCAGCGGCTTGTGTGATGCCTGCTGGGAGCGAAGCACACGCTTAAATTGGGGGTTTCTCCTGCTCTTGATGTGCGTGTGTCATGTGTAAACAGGTCGAAGGAAAGAGCACATCTGGAAACAAATCGGGTGTTGTGGGTAAATTTGTGCGCTTTGGCTGCAGGAGGTACAGAAATGTAACTTGATAGTGATAATATTATTGTTACGTTACAAAGTAGGTCAGAAGTAAACCCACAAGGGACCAGTCTTCCCATATCCTTCCCCCTGCCAACTTAAAGAGCTCAAGAGTATAATAAAGGGCAAAAATAAAATAGAATAAAATAAGATGATAAATACGAAACAAGATAACAGGGAAGCAGAGCGGGTGTGGAGCAAGAGCCCACCCAGACAATTGGAGGATTGTGTGCAAGGGGCATCTCCTGATAGCAATCTCCTGATTGCACTGAAAGCTCTCTTGGTACATGTTTCTTGGTCATGCACAGCACGTGTTTTTCACCTGTAGTTGAAGGATGGATCTGTGCTTCCACTCTGTGGAGTCCCTTTATGTGTATACAGAGGAGTTATGCTCTGGTGGTAAGAGGAATCATTTCTTTCAATCACAGATTGGACCATCGATACCAAGACTGAACAGACGCCTCTTGAATGTGCCCTTGTTCTCCTGGACAAGATGAAGAAAGAAGTGAACATAGATGTGAATGTAATAGAGGACATAAGAACAAAAATAAAGGAAGCTGTAAGGGTTAATACTTCTTCTGTAGACGTTAAGCATCCATCTCTGAGTCTTCAGCTTAGTTGAATAGGCCTGGATCTGGGAGCTGTTCTCTCCTCTTTCGCTCCAGGCTGTTATTGCCTCTGTGAAGAATAAGGAGTATGCGCTAGCCAGCAGAATCCTGAAGAAGCACATGTCGAAGGATCCCAACACCCAGGTGAGTGTGGGGCAGGCCGGAGTCCACCCCGCGATGCGCAGGAAGTGCGGCCACCGGGTTTCTTTCGCTAGGCTGGGAGCAGATGCAGCTCTTCAACTCTGCATTTCTGAGTCACTTGTCTTTTTACTATGTTTTAGCTGAGGTTTGTTTTCCATCTGGAATTTATTATTAGTGGCCTCGAGCACCATTTTTGGCAGAAAGGCAAGCTACAACGTAGCGCTGTCTATCTTTCGCCCACAGGCCCAGGAGATGTCCAGGACCCTTCCTCCCTGGGAGCATGTGCCCCTGCCCCTCTGGGCAGCCTGTGCCCAGGCCTTGTGACGGTGCCGGGGCTGCTCCTGTGGCGGCAGCATTGGGGGGGGGGGTGCTCTGTGGGCCGTTCACGCGCAAGCCTTTTTCCCCTAGAAAATGAGGTTGCTACTGCAGAGCATCATCCGGGAGAGGAACTTCCTGCACCCGACCATCTGGAACTTCTCCTACAAGGCCTTCCAGCAGGACGTCCTCCTCCTCCTCGAGAGCTTCCTGGATGATTCGGAGCCTCTCCTCCTAGTGGTGGGTGTTCGGCCTGAGCCGCCCCTGAGCCGGGGTGATGCGCGGGGACGGCAGAGCAGCGGAGCCCCCCTGGGCGGCCTGGCAGAGCTGCCTGGCTGGCGTGAAGGCCTGGTTTCCCCTCCGGATGGGAACTCCAGGGGCAGGTTTTCCTTTGCTGGAGGGATGGGTGCAGTGGCTGGACGGGCTTGCAGGAGCTGCTTCCCAAAACCCCTCCGAGCCTCGGCGTGAACCAGCTTGTGTGGCGCCTGCAGCTGGACAGGGGGGCTCTCCTGGGAAGGCCGCTTCCCCCAGGGCAGAAGAGCCCCCAGCTCAAAGATCACGTTTGGTGTACATAGTTAGAAATAAGAGGATCGGGTAGTGAAATGTGTGGGTCACGGCGTTCCTTCCTCTTATTTAAGATGGCAAAAAAGAACTTGGCTGAGAAGACGGAGGCCCGGCTCAGTCCTGCGGAGGCAGCAGCTGGCCAGGAGATGATGGTTACGGAGACCGTGGAAGAGCCGTCTCCTGTGGCGCTGGCGGCGGCCAGCGCTTGGTCCGTGGGAAGCTCCAGTGAGACCATGGTGGAGTCTGGGGTTGCAGAAGGAGCGGCCGATGAGCGGAGGGAAGACAGGCCGGCACCTTTGCAGGAGAGCAGCGAGGGCACGGAGGGGCCCGCACCCGCCGTTGGGGCGACCCAAAGCAAGGGTGTCGCGGCAAGCGCAGGAGCAGCCTCTGCGAGGGTGATCGCTTCGGAACCTGCCGGAGAAGCCAGCGGGGTGGCGGGACCTGCCGCGGTCACCGATCCCTCCACGTCGGCAGCCCCCAAGGACCTGGGCAGGTAAATCGCCTCCCGTGCCTTTGGAGGAAGGGACGTGACCGCGCCTCTGCCCGTGCAGAAGTCAAACAGGCACTCAATGGGCTGGGCATTTCCGTTACTTGTCCTTCGCTCTGGTTCGCTGTGCCGTCTTCCTGAGCACTAAGGATCTTCGCCATTCGGTTAACAAGAGACTGAGTGCATTTCTGTGGCCTGAGGGGTTCTCCTCTGGGTGGGGGACAGCACGTCTCCTCTTCCGCTCCACCCAGCCTGGTTGCTGCAGAAGGTGCACCGCGGGAGAGGTTCCCTTGGCAGCTCTCGTCCCGCTCCTGGGGGCCCTTGGAGGCAGAAGCAGCGTCTGCATGGGGGACTTGGCTGCGAAGGGACCGCCCCGTCGTGCCCTTGTGGAGCAGCCCCCGGGGGCTCTCTTCTTTTGCAGGGGCCTGCCCAAGAAGCCTGCCTCCTATGGGCTTTCTACTCTGAGGGAAGCATTCCGGGCTCTTTTTGAGGCCCCAGCCCCGGACGAAGCCTTCACAGAGCTTGACGAGACGGACTGGGTTTGCCCCGTGGCAAGTTCTGTCCCAGCAGGGCTTGGAGCGACGCACCAGAGGGAAGAGGAGAGCGAGGAGATGGAGCAGGATGAGGCCTCGAGTCCCCAGATGTCCTCGTGGGACAGCAGCGACGCCACGACCATTAGTGGTATGGTCAGAAGGGACCAGGCGGAAGGCTCCAGAGACCCATCCCTGGGACACGCTGCCTCCGAGATGCCGAGAGAGAGCTCGGGTGTCCGGCCGCCAAAGCCCAGGTCGCCTGCGCCGACTGCCGTTCCCCCATTTCTCAGGTATGGGGTGGCGGCGGCCTTGATGGCATTGGGTACAGGCTGACAGCAGGGGCTGGAAGATCCCCGTTCATATCTCCCCCGTGCCAGGAATGAAATGGGTCACCTCAGCCCAGGCTCTCTGACCGGGTGCCCTCAAGCATGTTGGATTTCAGCTCCCATTGCCCGCAACGCGTCTTGGCCATGCTTGCCGGGAAGGATGGGAGTTGTAGTTCACAAGACCCAGGGGGTGCCAGACTTGGGAAGGTCGGCGTCTGCAAAGCGGGGCTCCCACTGCCTGCCGTTCGCGGAAGGTGACAGTCGCCAGGAGACTCCATGTTGAGGGCCTCGAGTCCTCCGTCGCACGCAGCGCCCTTCTCCGAGGAGTCGGCGGGCGGATGCAGCCGGTCTCTTGCCCCGGCCGCTTCCCACAGCGTGCCCTGTGCTGCTGAGCTGGACTCCCTGGCCTGCAGCTCTGCCTCTCTCTGCTGCTTCCAGGCTCCCCCGCATGAGGCTGAATTCTCCATCGCACAACGAAGAGAAGGAGGTCTGGAGCGACGAGGAGGAGCTCTTCATAGACCTGAGTACGCACAGGCCGCTGGTCGGCGTGGCAGGAATTCCTCGCCCACACGTGGTCGAGATCCCGGGCAGATCTGCCCGAGGGCCGGGCTCCCGCTGCAGGGGAAACGCACGGCCCAGACCAGGAGCTTGCCGCTCCGGCTGTGCCTCGGAGCCAGGGATCGGTGGCAGCCGTCGCAAGGATCCAGCCAGGCCCCGCCACTCCTGCTGCCCAGGCAGTCGACGGGGCAGTAACGTAGCAGCCGAGGAGTCTCAGCCTCTCGGCCCTCCCGGGGAAGAGACGGGCCCCGCTCTCGAGCCATTACAGGGCCAGCCGGCCACCAGCCACGCGGTCAGGACTGGCCCAGGCCAGGGGCTGCGGGAGCCCGGCACAGGCCTGCCCGCGTTGCGCGGGTGCCGGGCACCCCCGGCTGCCCCACTGCTCCTCCCCTTGGCTTGAGGGTTCATGGCTCCCCGGCTTTTGTGCAGAACCACACTAGGAGCAGCTGGCAACTCTGTGAACCTGGGCGTGTGTGTGCCCCACGCTCCCCCAGCACGGGGACAGCGTGTTACGCTCCTGAGGGGTCGGGCAGGGCGATGTCCCCGCTGTCGTCTTCTGCGGGTTTTCCGAGGGCTGCCACTACGGATCCAGGGTGAGCGAAGTTCAGGGCTTCCTAAGTAGTCGCATCTGCCCCTGCTGCAAGTCGCCGCTTGGCCAGTCGGGGCCTGTATCGCTCTTCTGGACGGACGAGCCTGTAACCGCATTTGTGCCCCCAGCATTCACAAAGGATGAGGCTGCTAACGGATTGTTTTTCAGGGTCGGAGGGGAACAGCAGCATGGACACGTCCACCAGCGGCACTAAGCGGAAGGTAATGCAGCGCCGGCCGGCGGCACACGGGGGAAGGGCCCTGCGGCCGCCCCAGGCCTGCTCACGGGGCTCCGGCCTTGTCTTTTGGCAGAGGTGGACAGTAGAGGAGTCTGGCTGGATCACAGCAGGTGTCAGGAAATTCGGGGAAGGCAACTGGAAAGCCATTTTCCAATCGTACCCGTTCAAGGATCGCACCCCCGTGATGATCAAGGATCGCTGGCGGACCATGAAGAAACTGGGGTTTGATTGAGCTCAGGAAGGCAGTGGGGGGCTGATGCGACCGCCCCAGGCCACGCCTGCCGCCACCAGGCCGGGGCTCCCCCGGTGGGCTCGGTTGGGCCAGCGCATGCCGGGGCTGAAGACTCGGAAGCTTCTCGGCTGGCTTTGTGGGAGGCCTCCCTCCTCCCCGGAAGGCCCTCATCAAGAAGACACCGCAGGCGGCTCGCCCACCGGGTCCCCGCCGTGCTCCAGGGCAGGCGGGCATGTTGCTCGTTTTTCTCCAGTTCCGTGTGAAGAGCACCGTTGCTCTCACCACCGTGTTTCCTGTTATTTGCAGATGGAGCTTCCCCGGTGCCTGAAGTTGGTGCCAAAGTTCCGGTGGGGCCTCGGAGGGAGGTCCAGAGCGTGCGGGGCTTTCCTGCTGCCTTGAGCGTGGAAGGAGCCGAGGCCTCCCATCATGTCTCACGGCCTCGGCACACAATCGAGGCTTCAATCAAGGGATATTGTCAATTGTTGAGAATCTTTTATCTAACTCAGCAGCACGGGAGGCGAAGATGACACCTTTGTGGTTCTCTGTTCAGCACTCCTTTGGGCCACAGAGAGACCGGCCAAAATGTTTGTATACGTTGCAAAATAAAGCAGTTTGTTACAGTTGCTCGCTTGGCCTCTGTCTGCGAGGTGCTGCTCCCGAGGGGCAGAGATGTGTGCGCGGCTGCTGTGGGGCACCCCACTTGCAGCGCATGGCCCCGGGACGGACAGAAATGCGGTTGGCACAGCTGGTATCTGTGGAGCAGTGGTTACATAGCTTCCAGATAAGGTGTTGGGGTTGTGTTGAACGCTGAAAGGCACAACAGCTACGCTGCTTTTTGGCAGAGACTGAGGGTTTTGTGAAATAGATAATTTATTTGAACGGTTGAATTCAACATAAATGTTCTCCACCTGGTAGTTTTCTCACAACAACAAAAATAGCATTGTTAACAAATTCTACACATGCAGAATTTTCTGCGCACTCTGGAAATGGGGGGGGGTATTCAGGTATGTTTCTGTGCCTTCCCATTTGACGCCCCCACCCCCACCCCCCGTGGCTTTGGCCTTGTGCCTGGTCCCATTTTGCTCCACTTCCAGCTGTATCTGAAAATGACCGTGCCAGTTCTGTGGGTGTGGGCTGGTAAAACGTGTTGGCAGTTGCAGCTGCACGGAGAATTTCTCCTTGGCTGGTTGACTGGAGACGGCGTGGCGAGCTCCGTGCGGGGTGGACGGAGCCGGGCGACCTCCCCGTCTCGCTGCCTGAGGTTTTCTTGTCTGTGCCAACCGTGTCGCCTGCCAGTGGGGAGCGGGTTGTGTCTGCTGTGCCTCCGTGTCCCCACAAGCGGCTTCCAAGCGCCGCGTGTGTGCGGTGCACTAGCAGGCCTGATCACGTGGGCCCCCGTCTTATCACACGGTGCTGGGAAAGCGGCCTTCTGGAAGGAGGCATGGGCTGTCCTTGGAGGCGTGCAGGACGCCTGGTGCCGAGGGGAAGCGGGGGAGCGAGCGGCGCTGCAGTGGGCGGAACAGGAGGCGGCCGTTCCAGCAGCACGGAGGGGACGCCAACGAAACCCCAAAGCTCTCGTGTTGCGCGGGCACATCGGTGCGGGCTGGGCACTTGCGTTCAGATGGACACAGTGCAAAGGGAAGCGCTGAGCATTCACGCTCCTGTGGAAATCGGAGGGGGGCCAGGGCTAGGCCAGGTTGTGACAAGGGGGCCGCCTGCCCCCCCCCCCCCGGCCTGGGAGCGATCTCTGCCTGCTGCATCCTGCTCTTCCTCCAGGGAGCCCGAGGTGGTGCACGTGCCCTGCTTTATCCTAACCACAACCCTGTGAGGTAGCCTAGGCTGAGACCGGCTGGAGCTACCTAGGGCGCTCGAGGGCCAAGTGAGGACCACGACCCAGGTCTCCAAGGTCCAATCGTCCAGCCTGGTCCTGACTTGGGCCTCGCACTGGACTTTTGCACGTTCTGGGTAGCGGCCTGCTGCTGCGCCAGGTGGCTCGGCCTCCTCCGGTCTCCTTGGCAGGGAGGCGCTGCGGTGCCGCTCTGAAGGGCTGCTGCAAGAGCGAGTTCGAGTCTGACCCAGTGGCCTTAGGCCTGTCCCTTCCAGTCCAGCTGAACGAGCAGGGTTGTTGGGGGGCGAAAGGGAGGGGGCACCATGCCGGCCACCGCGAGGCCCCGGCAGAAAAGCAGGGAGGCAAGAGATCAAAATTTCCCAGGAAAGCGGGGCGAGGTCTCCTGCTACGCGCCTGGTGCCCTGCGCGGGCTGACGAAGTAGCCGGGGGCCGAGGGGGGGGGGGGAGGCCTCCCGTCTCAGCAAGCGCAGCCTCTCGGAGCGTCCTCACGGGCTTGAGGAACTGGACGTGATCCCTCGGGAAGCAGAACAAACCCGGGCGAGAACAGGGCAGTTAATGATTAGCCTCCATGCCAGCCAGGGCCCGGCCCTCGGCTCCAGCCCTGCCGCCGGCATTCTCCCCAGCCGGCAGCATGATCCTGCTGCTCCCTCTGGCTGCGGTGCTGGGCTCCCTGGGGGGGCCGGCGCTTGCCGGGGGGCCCCAGCCTGAGCTGCCGGGGGGCTCCGCGGGCGCGTCTCCCCTTGGCAAGGCGGCTCAGCACAACTTCGCCATCGTCATCCCAGCTGGAGGCATCGAATGTTTCTGGCAGCACGCGTACCCGCAGGGGCACTTCTACTTTGGCTACGAGGTGGGTGCCGTGGCACATGGGGCAGGAGGAGGGTCCCCTGGGCAGCCCCAGGCGAGCAGTGGAACCAGGCATGCCGGAAAGGGGGGGGTGTCTGCAGCTCCCCCTCAGCCTGGAAGCTTCAGGGCGATTAGGGGGCAGTCGCCGACTCACACTTGCCTACCTCACAGGGTTGTTGTGAAGATAGATTGACTAGCACTACCCTTAGGGAGGCTGGTGCCTCCTGTTTGTCCCCTTTTGCTTGGGATCCGCACCTCGAGGGTGAACGAGCAAGCTGGACAGCTTTGCGGCGATTCAAGAATCTCGTCCACTGTTGGCACCTGGGAGCAGCTGCACGGACCATCGTTGGGTCTCGGCAAAATGTGCTTCTCCTGGGCTCCGTTTGGACAAAGAACCAGGCACTTTGCTTCCCAGATGGAAAATTAAGCTAAGCTCAGTGCAGTTAACACAAGAAGCGGTAAAAAGCTTCTTAAAATTAAGCTGCGGTGCTTGGAGGTTGAGAGAAAACGGGGCCGTGGGGCCTACGGCAGCTGCCGAGGGGCTCAGCCGGCGCTTCTCTTCGGGGAGGCGGTGCAGCTCGACCGCCATCGGCAGCCCCATGGGAGGCATCGCGTGCTTCTGGCCACGCATGTCGAAAGCGGCACGTCTGCCTCACCCACAAGGTGAGCCCTGGTGTGCGGAGGGGCCTTTTCCTCGCGAAACAAGCCAGGTCTTGAGGTTCCATGAATTACAGGGCGGTGGCAGGTGTTTCCACACAGGTGTGCCGTTTCAGCCCTCCTCTCCTGGCAGCCACGCTCCTTGCCAGCGCAAGGACTTTGCGGTCCCTGGGCAAGGCTGCTTATCTGGGGAGCCGGGTGCCAGGGAGGCAGCCTTCTCTCTCCAGGTGAGGCAGCCTGTTCTGCCTTCCAGGCATGTGTCTCCTGACTGTTGCCTGAAGGTGGGGTGCCTGGGCGTGAGAGCCCAGGGGCGGCACCTCCACCGCCACAGTGGACGCCCACGTGTGCCTTGCGATTTCAGGTGCAGTGGACTTCAGGGATCAGCCACGACAGACACGTCCTGGCTACCGCCAACGACCCCAGCGGCACGCATCTCGGCACCTCCCAGGACACCCGGGGGCAGATCAACTTCCAGGCCACGGAGACGGGTACCTTGTCCTCTGGCTGTGCTGCCCCATCTCTGCAGGGCTTTCTTGGCCCCCAGCTGCAGTTGCGGCAAAATAGGGAATCCCAGGCGTGCGGCCTGCGGTTACCCTGCCACAGGCTCTCCTTCCACAAACACAGCTTCGGCCCCTTATGAAGCGCTGGGCTCGAAAGTGGTGGAAAATACCCATTTTGGGTCTTACCTTCCCCAAAGTGGTAAAGATCGCAATCCGATTAAGGAAAAAGGAAACATGACCGTGCTCTCACAGCCAGATCGAGGCTTCCTCACAGCCATGGCTCAAGTTGGTCATGACTAAAACCCCACTGATTTAACTGGGCTGACCTTATGTACGGATCAGGCCAGTATCACCAAAGGAACTGAGAACTCCCTACACGTTCTGTATCTCACCCGTAATCTCCCTCACACCGGCAGCTCTTGAATCTCTTTGCCTTTTTGTGCTTCAGGGATAAAGATCTGCTGAAGAAAAACAGGTTCTTGTTCCTGACAAGATGCTTGCAAGAAATCAGGTGCCAGAGCCGAGCTCCCAAGGGCAAGAGGTTTCAAATGGGGACAGGCCGTGAGCGGTGTGCCGGACGTTGCCTGAAATGACTGCCCCTCACCACTGGGCAGTCTGACTGGGGCCGCGGTGCAGCGGCATCCGGCAAGCCACATCTGCCTGCCCCCGACTGAAACGCACCCAGAGTCCTGCGATGGGGGCCCCAACGCGCCTCCTCCACGGCCGTCCTCACAGCACTCTTCGCTCATCTCCCTCCGGCCTTCCCATCCGAGGACCCTCCAGACCCGAGGACACGCTGGCTTCAAGCACATCCGGACGGCACCGCCAGGGAGGGCTGTCCTCCACCAACCGGGCCCAGCGGTGGCGGCAAGCACAAGCCTCTCTGGCCCAGTGCAATCCTGGCTCTTTCTTGCAGGCTTCTACCAGCTGTGCCTGAGCAACCGCTACAACCACTTTGGATCTGTGCAGGTTCGCCTCAACCTGGGAGTCTTCTACGGAGACTTCAACCTGAAGGGCCTGGAAGAACCTGAGAGGAAGAAACTCAACGACACGCTGGATGCCATTCAGGTAACCGTGGTCGGAGAACGAGCGTCTCCCGCGGTTCGGCTAGCGCTAGCTGGTAGTGGGAGGCAGCGGTGTGGAAGTTACGGGGGAGCAGGGATGCAGTGAGGTTTTGCCAAGCCCGTCACCTGGTCCTGAAGGTTAGGAATGGGGACAGCAATGCCTGGTCCCCAGCTCCGAAGGAGGGAGCAAAACGCAAGGGCCGCTCTGGGTTAATGGCAGAGCCTCGCATCCATCCAAGACCCCCGTGGCCAGGTGCCGAGAGGCGAGACTCACGTGCTGCTCCCCCCCCCGGTCTGCACTAGGACAGCACCACCAGGCTGCTGGTCTCCGTCTTCCACATGTGGCGCTACTACAACTTTGCTCGGATGAGAAATGCCGCCGATTTCTTCCTCGTCCAGTCCAACTACAACTACGTGAACTGGTGGTCTGCGGCCCAAAGCGTCACCATCGTTCTCTCCGGGGTGCTTCAGCTCTACTTCCTGAAGCGCCTCTTCACCACCCAGCCCACCAGCAAGCCGCGCTGCTGAGGCACCGCAAAACCGCCATGCCTCGACCCGGCCTCCGAGCCGGCTCAAGAAAAGCCAGGAGTGTGTTGCTCGGGGGGGTGGGGGCTGCCTGAACAAAGCTCACATCACCACCGGGAGGGAAAGGGCCAGCTTCACCAGCCGGTCGCAGCCGTTGAGTTGGAATAAAACTGGCTTGGACCAACAATGAGCGTGCTGGGTCCCTTCTGCTGCACTGGGGAGTGTGTGTGTCTGTCATCTTGGTGGCCTGGGAGTACAACTGCCCCTTGGTGTGTACACAAGCACAGCCTTTTCTGGCCAGCCCCCCCGATCACACCACACATGAGACCATCAAGAGAATTAGCATCTTGCAGAAGAGTTTATAACTTCGGTCCTCAAAAATGGCAGGCCTGCAGCTGCACCACAGCATTCGTGCCGGCCAGTACGGCCTCTGAGGCTGTCAGTCCATCAGACGAGAGGCAGAGAGACGCTGCTGGCAGCTCCTCCACACTGCAAGCGGCCTGCACAGCTGGGCCGTTCGCTCTCTGTCCAAAACAGTCTCTTTAGTTTCCATCTGGGGTGAAGTCCTTGGGAGTTTTCTGTCCCTGTATTTAAGTCAGTGTCTCCTCGTGCCGAATATACTCCCCAATATCTGCTTGATGGAACACCACGATGGCCATGGGGTCCACCTTTCGGCACTCCTGGGTGGACTTGGCTGCCACTCCGAAGCCCTGAAGAAATCGAGCAGAGCAAGATGGGCATTAATATCTCTTTGGGTATGTTATCTTAAGCACACCCACGTTCGATGCACTCACTGGCCAGCACTCACCAACGGGACGTCCGCCATGGAATATACCACCACACCCTGGTACTGGGCAGTGTTCTCTGTGATGCGCCCAAGGCCGGATTTCAGTATGTGGTTCCCGTAAAGGAAGGACTGCTCTGCGCCGGGCTTCACCCACACTTTGTACTGTAAGAGAGAAACCAAAACGACATGCCAAACTGGTGAGGAGCAGTTTCCCGCGACAGCGAGATCCCCCCTTTTGATTGCCCTGAGTTGGTCTTTTCGCATCGCCTATACGGCTCAAGCCTTTCTATATTTTCTTTATGTTGGCACAGTCAAAGCAAGGCTTACTCTCCAGATCGCTGATTGGGAAGAATTGAAAGTACTGTTGGACATTCTGGTCAGCGCTTGCTTTTATCATTCTTCACTCACAAGGCCAAGTTTAGGTAAGCCAGCAGCTGTGATAGAAGCTGGCAGAAACACCTCCCCTCACACACTTAAGCCTCACAGGGTGGCAGAGGGTCAAAAGTATCTCTTAAAGTCGCCTAGGCAAACTTTACCTTGGCATAGGGGGCAAGATAATCCAGGGCAGTGACGTGGAGCCGGAACTTCTGAGTCTTGGTGAACTTTCCAAAGCAGGTGCCCAGTGAAACCAGATTCTCTCGAGGGATGTTTGTAGCAAGTTTCAAGATTCTCTCACTAAGAAACAGAAGGCAGAGATGGATCTTTGGGACCCCACTGCTCCAGAGCCAAAAGCTCTAATGTGCTGTTTCCACATCCAGCTTGTCTGGAAAGGAATCGCTGTGCATGTGTGTGCGCATGCACAAACATGTAAAAATCGGAAGATGCAGCCAGAGGGACTCTGCCCAAACCTGTCTCCGTGTGAACCGGCTTCCCACCTCCAAGCATGCACGGCCTCGATTCCGCTTTCAGATATAACGAAAAACATCAGATGAACTTCCCTAGAGCCAGACGCAAGAGCAAGGGCCCAGCACAACACGGCACCTTATCCCAGCCTCCGGAAACCTGGCTCCCTTCCTGCCCGCTGGAGACAACCGCCATCAGCCAGGCCTGCGAATTCGCGGGCCTCGCACCCACACGCGGGGCTGCCCTCCCCACCTGAGGTAATAGACTCGGTCCCGGTGCAGGCGGAAGCAGTAGGCCCCATCCGGCCGGTCGACGAGGAGCTGGATGTTCTCGCCGATGCTGCGGAGAGTGAGAGCACAGCAACGGCCTCAGAGGGAGCCGCGGGCCCGCGCCGCCCGCCGCCCGCCCCCCTCCTCGCCCGCGAGAGCGGGACGGCGGCGCCCGGCCGCCCGCCCCCCGGGCCGCCGCTGCAGAAAGCGCCGCTCCCGCCCGCGGGCTCGCCGCCAGCGCAGGGGCGCGGGGGGTGCCCCGATCCGGCCCGCGGGAGCGGGGCAGGGGCGGCCGCCGCTTACTATCGGGCCAGCTTCTCGAACAGCGCGCGCGTCTCCTCCTCCGTGAGCGGCCGCATCGCGCAGAGCCAGAGGGGCCGCGTGCTCGGCCAGGCGCGTTGCCGGAAGCGGAAATGGCGCGCCGCGCCCCTGCTTCCGGCCCGCCGCCGAGGCGACGCTCTCTCCCGCTCCTCCACTCTTCCCACTGGCAAGCCTCGGGCAACGAGGGCCACTCAGGGTAGAGCGTCGCCGCCGAGTCGGCGCCTAGAGCGGCCCGCCGGTTGCCATAGCGATCACTTCCTCGTCCACGTCGAGGCCCGATGGCGGCCTGGCAGGAACCGGCCCCGGCGGGCCCCGGCGGGGCGGACCTGGAGGAGGCGAGCCTCCTGGCCTGGCTCTTCCGCGGGGCGCCCTCGGCGCTGCCGGCGGCGGACGCGGCGGCGCTGCCGGCCTACCTGGCGGCGCTGTCGGGGCTGGGCCTGGAGGCGCTGCAGCGGGAGCCCGGGCGGCTGGCCGAGGAGCGCGCGCAGCTGGGGGCGCAGACGCGGGCCCTGGCCTTCGCCCACTACAAGACCTTCATCCGCTCGGCCGAGTGCACGGCGGAGACGCGCCGGGGCTTCAGCGGCATCGAGCAGGGCCTCGACCGCCTCCTGGGCCGCCTCCCGCCCTTCGCCGAGACCTGCCGGTGAGCGCGCCGGAGGAGCCGGGCGCGGGGTCCGGCCGCCTTGCCTCGCTCACCGCTCCCTGTGCCTTTCCCCGCAGGAACTTCATGCGCGATGCCGAGCAGATCGCCCAGAGCCGCCGCATGAACAACCTGACCCTGAACCGCCACACGGAGATCCTGGAAGTCCTGGAGATCCCCCAGCTGATGGACACCTGTGTCCGGAACAGCTACTACGAGGAGGCCCTGGAGCTTGTGGCCTACGTCCGCCGCCTGGAGAAAAAACATGCCACCATTCCGGTCATCCAGGTGCGGCTGTGCCCCAGGCTCGCTGCCTGTTTCCAGAGCTTCCCTGCTGTCCAGGAGGCTGGCCAAAAGATTGCCAAGGCAGGCAATCACGGGGAAGCCCGCAGTGCCTTGCACTTCCTCTGGCTGCCGTGCCTCATGCAGCGGAGCCGGGTAGCTTCCGGGCTGCCCACTGCCCCACAGCAGCCATCACTGTAAGAGCTTTGATTGTTTTCAGTGGCAAGGGAACGTCCGCATGTGTCCCTCTTGTCTTCCCAGGGCATAGTGGCAGAGGTGCGCCAGTCCACGCAGCTCATGCTCACCCAGCTGATCCAGCAGCTGCGCACCAACATCCAGCTGCCAGCCTGCCTGCGCGCCATCGGCTACTTGCGCTGCATGGACGTCTTCACCGAGGCCGAGCTGCGCATCACCTTTCTGCAGGCACGAGACCTCTGGCTGCGCTCCATCCTGGCCGCCATCCCCGAGGAAGACCCCTACGTGCACATCACCAAGACCATCGAGGCCTGTCGCGTGCACCTCTTCGACATCATCACGCAGTATCGCGCCATCTTTGCGGACGAGGAGCCGCTGGTGCCCCCGCCTGGGCAGGACGCCCTCAACGAAAGCGCCCTCTTCCACGGGTGGGTGCTGCAGAAGGTCTCGCAGTTCCTGCTCGTGCTGGAGCGCGACCTGCAGCGCGGCGTGGGCGGCCGCCTGGACTCCCTGCTGGGCCAGTGCATGTACTTTGGCCTTTCCTTCAGCCGTGTGGGGGCGGACTTCCGGGGCCAGCTGGCCCCGCTCTTCCAGCGAGTGGCACTGCTCACCTTCAAGAAGGCCCTGCAGGAGGCGGTGGGCAAATTCCAGGAGGAGATGAACTCGTACACGCTGCTCTCCGCCCCGGCGGTCCTGGGCAGCACGATCCCAGCGACTGTGTCCTCGGCCCAGCCGGGCACACTGCAGCCCCCCATGGTGCTCCTGGACTTCCCGCCACTTGCCTGCTTCCTCAACAGCGTCCTGGCAGCCTTCAATGACTTGCGCCTCTGCTGCCCTGTGGCTCTCGCGCCAGAGGTGGCCGCCGCCCTGGAGGAGGCACTTGTTCAGGTGGGGGGGGCTCTTCCTCTTTGTGGCGGGTAGCCCAAATGGAGAAAGGCACTCCGGGATCTGCTTGGCGGGACAGGAATTGTGGGGCACAGCAGGTGCCAGTGCAGGATCCTTAGCCAAGGCACCTGGCCTTTCCCAGCCCTTTGGCACCATGCCCTGGACAGCCTCGCCTTTTCCTCCCTGGCCCTCCCCTCCCCTCCCCTGCAGCGCTTGGCCCAGGCTGATTAGCTGGGCTTCTGGGTCAGGCCGTGGCTTCCCTAGCGGGAGCTGCAGCCCCCATCCTGCGCTGAATACGCAGGCCAGGATTCCCGTCTCTCTCCGCTTTGCAGGTGACAAAGATTATCCTGGCCTTCCACCGAGCGGAGGCCTTGGCATTCAGCAGCCGGGAACAGGAGCTGTTTGTTCACTTCTGCACAGCATTTCTGGAAGATCTGGTGCCCTACCTCAACCGCTGCCTCCCGCTCCTCTTCCCGGTCGCCCAAATTGCACAGACTCTGGGTAGGGATCCCTCTGTTTCCTTGGTGGGAGGGGTTGGAATGCAGGCTTGGAAATGGAGGCGAAGCCTCTGGGGGCCCAGTTCCATTCCTGCTGGTGGCTCTGCCAGCCGCCCGTGGGGGAAGGTCCTCCTCCGCTCCAGTCCTGCCCACGTGCCTTCTGCTGCCCCCACACCTGGTACGGCATGCTGGCTTCTCACGTTGCCTCTTCTGTCTCTCTGCTAGGTGTCCCCCCTGCTCAGCTCCACAAGTACGGGAGGCTTGGCGGTGTGGATGAAGGCATGATCCAGGAACTCTTTGCCGCAGTCCTGCCTGAGAAAGAGGCCGGTTTCCCTGCGGCTGAGGAGAAGGAGCCGGCCCAGGAGAGCCCGACAGTTGAACTGGGCTTGGTGCTTCCTGAGCTGCAGCAGGAGGCAGCGCCCAGTGTCGCGCCCACTTCTGAGGCAGAGGAGAGCACCGACCGGCCGCCGCTCAGCACACCGCCAGGCGCAGACTAGCTCTCGGTGGACGCGGCTCTCCTGGAGCAGCTGCTCCTTGGCCAGCCGGCTGGCGGAGGAGGAGGAGGACTCGCGCGTGCTTGCTGCTGGCGTGGGCAGGAGCAGCTCTTGGCCCCTCGCGGCCCCACACCTGGCGCCCGCAAGGGCAGGGTGCAAGGGCTCCCTTGTTCTGGTGGGAAGAAGGGCAGCTGGGGAGGGACGGGGGCAAGGCAGCCCAGGGCCTAAATAAACACACCTGTTTTGGCTTGGCTCTTTGTACTTCATTGTTGTGAGCCGCCCCGAGGCTTCGGCGAATGGGGCGGCATAGAAATGTTTTAATAAATAAATAAATAAATAAATAAATTGTGTGATGCCCCCCTTTCCCCTCCCGCCCCCCCCCCGTGTCGCGTGGCCTCAGCCAGGGCGGAGGGGGCGGGTGTGCGGGCACAGGGCTTTTTCCCGGGCCTCCGCCTGGCGGGACCCAAGCAGGTGCCCTTCTGGCGGCGCCCGGGAGGGCGGTGGCCCCGGCGGGCAGCGCCCCGGGGGGTGCGGGGCCGGCAGGCAGGATGGCGGGGCAGCGGGGGTCCCGCCGTCGCTCGGTTTGCCGCCGCCCGCTTAGGGAAGGCGCGAGCGGGAAAGCGGGCGCCGCGATGAGGCCCCGCCGCGCTTTGACGCGTGCGCCGTTTCCGCCCGCCTGGCCGCGCGGGGGCCCCGGGCGCCGCTCGCGCGGCCCCGCGGGCGGCGGCCCAGGAGCCGGCG
>NW_025335550.1:12207492-12214662 GCF_004798865.1 Varanus komodoensis | reverse complement strand
ACTGGCAGTGGCTGCGGCGCCGCGTGCTGCGCCCGCCCGCGCCGCCCTACGGCCACGTGTGCCAGGTGGGCGACCCCACGCTGCGCGCGCGCGCCGCCCCCGTGGAGCCGGCGCGGGTGCGCGGCGCGGAGGTGCAGGCGCTGATCCGGGCGCTGGTGCGCGCCATGCGCAGGCACGGCTGCGTGGCGCTCAGCGCGCCCCAGGTGGGCGTCCCGCTGCGCGTCTTCGTGGCCGAGTACCCGGAGCGGCTGTGCGCGGAGCTGCCGGCCCGCGAGCGCCAGGCGCGGCAGGTGGCGCCCTTCCCGCTGCGCGTCTTCGTCAACCCGGCCATGCGGGTGCTGGACGCGCGGCTCGTCTCCTTCCCGGAGGGCTGCCAGAGCGTCAGCGGCTTCTCGGCCTGCGTCGCCAGATACCAGGCCGTGCAGGTCTCAGGTGGGCTGGCCGCGGGCGCCGCGCACGTGTGGGGCGGGTCGTGGGGGATGCCCGGCAGCGCCCAAAGAGGGGCCTGCGGGGTGTGCCGGGCCGCTTCCTCTCGGGCGCGTCTCCGCACCTTTTCGGCCTGAACTTGCTGCCTGCCTTTCCTCGTGGGAGCGATCGGGAGATCCGACTCGGCCTGCCGTGCAGCCCTGCACTGCCTGGCCAGGTGGGCCCGTCCCCCCCCGCCCACACACAGCCCCCCCCCCCCGGCCTGCGAGGGCCTGGGGGCCGCAAGAGCTGACAGGGGCTTCCTCCTCGCAGGCCTGGACGCGGACGGGGAGCCGACCACGTGGCAGGCGAGCGGCTGGGCGGCCCGCATCATCCAGCACGAGATGGACCACCTGGAGGGAGTGCTGTACATAGACAAGATGGAGAGCAGGACGTTCCTGAACCTGCGGTGGGCCGAGCTGAACGAGTGAGCCCCCCGTGGGGCGGCGTGCAGGGCAGTGCGTGCCTGTGCGTGCCTGTTACGGGTGCCTTATAAACCTCTCCAGACCTGCCAGAGTACCAGCTGGGCAGCTTTTTTTGCATGCTGCTGCTGGGGTGGGGGGGTGGGGGGGGCATTACTTGTGGCTGATGCGGCACCTTCCCTTGGGTGGCATTGGCCAGACAGGCCCAGCTGCGTACACATTTCAGACACCCAGCGTGTGGGAGGTCGAACAAAGCGGCGCCCACAGAGCACTTCATCCCAGCATCCCTTGGTCACTGCCAAGTGCATCTTGCGCCCGCTGCACAGGAGCCGCCTCAGGTGCCAGCCTGGCCAAGTCCCGGGACGTGTGTCCTAGAAAACTGCCCTCCTGCCACAGCCCTTCTCGGAGTAGGTAGCAAGCACCCTGTGGTCCCGCTCCCGCCTCCAGGGCCCCCCACCTGGAGGAGCCTGCGCCTGAACCACGGCGGAAGCGCATCTCACAGGGGCAGTGCCGGAGGCTGGCGCTGAAGGCAGCGGCATGTCCCGAAAGGTCATCGTGCTGCGCCTGATCGCCTGTGGACGGGCCCTTGCCCTGCCCCACCGTGCCGGCGCCAGCTCTGCCAGCTCCCCCCCCCCCCCCCAGAAGAAGGGTGCCCGTTTCCGGGGAGCTTTAGGCCTCCACCTTGCAACCCGCCCTGCCTGTAGGCACCGGCCCCCTAATCTGGTGCCACAAGTCCCGCTCAGGGGAGCCGTACTCGGCCCGATTTCTAGAGCAGAATTCGCACAGGCAAAAGGAGGCTTCTTTGCCTCCCACTGCCAAGAGCATCTGTAAAATCCCTCCCCTTCCATGCGCCCCCGCGCACACACTCTCCTTCGGGTGTCGGGGGGGGGGGGGGAGCACTTTTCCACGCACTTCAATCTGGCTCCTGTGACGAAACAAACAGAGCCGGCGATTGTACAGGTCGCATGAAGCAGCCAATGAAACACGTCAAGAGGCGGGCCTACCCTCCTTTTCCACACTTTATTCTTCCACAGACTGTCCTGTCCCTGCGCAGGCATCAACTCAAAATCATCTACACCACAAGAAAGGGCAGATGGGTGAGCAGTCAATCCCCCCCCCGACAGCTGGAAGCGCCCCAAGTTGGCCGCAGCCCTTCCTTGGCAGAACAACGCCACGGCCAAAGCACAGGCAGGGGCAGCGAGAGGGGGCTGGTTACAAGATCCGAGGTCGGCGCTTCACGTCCAGTGACACTGACGAAATCCGAAGGGCAGCCCTTCCCTGGCCCCGCTAGACTCTGCAGCAGAGAGGCGCCCAGGCTCCCATGGACAGCCGCAGCAAGCTCTGGGGGGAGCGTGGCCACGCATTCCTGCATGCTGCAGCGGCAAACGAAGAGGGAAGAAGGCCGCCCGTCGGCTGCCTCCAAGACTTGCGCGTCGCCCCCAAAAGCGTCACATCACGAGGCACCAGCACAGCCGCAGGGCACCAGAGCCTCCTTTCCGAGAAAGCCCAGGCAGGCCGGTGGGGGGGGGGTGAAAGCAAAGCCGTACCCCTCGCCTGACCAGCCCCCCGCCGCATGCACAGGCCCCCAGGCAGGCAGGACTTGGCGTGTTCTCCGGAGAAGGGCTGCCGCCCACACGCCCCAGGCACAAGTGTGCGGGGGGCCCGAGCGCTTCTCCCCGAAGAGCTTCCTTGCATGCTTGGCGGGGTGACAGGCCATTCCCTTTGGAGCTCAGCTCCCGCCAGGTTCCAAAATGCGGCAAAGGGCTGGCAAGCCATTCCGCTGGGTGGCCGGCCGAGAGCGAGAGGCGCTGTTTCCACACAAGCCGGATGGGGCCTCAGGAAGAGGGCTGGGGGAGCGTGGAGATGTCAGGCAGTTTTATTTGTATAAATATAAACCCAGGCAGAAGAAATGGGAAGGAAAAAAGCAACCAGGGAGCGGGGGAAATCAGGCCAGCCGCGCAGCCCCGTCATGTCCATCCCTGGCAGAGCCACGAGGCTCCGCCACACGAGTGCCCGCAGGGAGGCAGAGTGCTCGGCGGGGCACGGTCCCCTCTCGGCCCAGTCCTGCGCCACGCAAGGGCCTCCGGCACCTGCAGCCGCCCCGCCAGCACTGCGCTCCGTGCGTGCGTGCGCGCTAGCCCTCCTGGCCGAAGTCTTCCGTGAACTTCTTCACCTTCAGGAGGTCTTCCGCGTTCACGGTGGGGCGGGTGGTGGCCAACGAGCGCAGCATGTCGGACTGCGGAGACAGAAGAGGGGGCAGCTGCCGCGTGCGGCCGCGAGGACTGGGCCGGGGCGTCCGATCCTGCCCGGCCCCGAGTGGGGGCTGGCGCTGCCCGAGCCGCGCTGCAGGGCTGAGGAGCACGTGCCGCCCCTCAGCCGCCTGGCCCACAGCGGTCCGTGCGTCGCTCCTGCCCGCCTGCCAGGCGCGTCCCCTGCTCGGGGGAGTCGCGCAACGGCCCGCTCGTGCCGCAGGCTCGGCCCCGGGACTCGGGGAGAAGGGCCTTGGCCTGCCCTGTGCACTCACCATGCACACCGTGGGCTCCAGGAGCTTGTCGCCCGGCACCTCCATCCAGGTCATTTCCAGAGCGCCTGGGTCCCCGGGCGAACATGGCGTCAGCAGGTCGTCCACCACCACGCCGGGGTTGGTGCGGGACGGGCCTCGCACCTGCAAGACGGACACCGGGCGCTGACGCGGGGCACAGGCGGGGGGGTCAGCCTCTGGCCCTCTGGCGCAGGAGCAGGCGGGGCGGCCAGGACTTCCACCCCCGTCCTGCTTCCTGACACACGGGCCGGCCCAGGCTGAGCACTCAGCAACCCCGCCCCTCGCCCTCAAGCCCGACCCACGGCAACCGGGGGGCGAGAACCTCTCCCCTCCACCGAGGAGGCTGCCCGTGACGCGTGCAGAAAGCCACCCATGTGGCCTGCGGCTGCCGCCAGGGCCTGTTGGGACCGGAGCTGCTGCAGCCGTAACGCCGGGCCCATCGCGCTCCCGAATGACGGGCCGGTGCCTGTGCAGAACCACGAGGGCCGGGCAGGTGGCGGGGGGGGGGGGCTCACCTTCTTGAAGTGGGTGGCGGACTGCACCTTGCGGACCGGCTGCATGAGGGCGTCGCGCACGATGATGCTGATGTCGGCGCCGGAGTAGCCGTCTGTCCGCTGGGCCATCTCGTGGATGTTGGCTTCCGTCAGGCTGTGCGGCGTGTTGCCCAGGTGCAGCTTGAACATCTGGGCCCGGGCCGGCTCCTCGGGGAGCGGGATGTAAATGCGCTTCTCAAACCTGGGGACGAAGGCGGGCACAGGACACAGTCCATTCCCAGAGCCCGGAGGAACAAGCGCAAGCGTCCCGCAGGCCCCGCGGGGAGTGGGGGGGCTGGCGGGAGGGCACGGCTTTCCTCCGCCGCAACCCCCACGTTCTCGGGGCCACTTCTTCACTGCAGCTTTAAATTGGAGCTTTGGGTCTCATGTTACATGTGCACTCGCTTCTGCACTGCTCAATTACTGAAATTCTCTAACTGGGCCACAAACCACAAGTTTGGATTAGAAAATACATATATATAATGAAACCGTATAAAATCTTACCCAGATTAAAACGGCTGCAGGATAAAGCCAAGCAAAAGATCAGTAGCTGCACCAAGGCCCAAAACGTGCACCTTTTTATAAGCCTCTCCTTTAAAATGCCGTCTGGGTTTGCAGGTCGTTCTGCCATTTTCACAAACTGCTGGTGGCAGGAAAGCCACAACCAGCTGCAGAACCGGCAGCTGACAAGCAAGGGAGACGCCAGCAAAAGGCGCACCCCTCCGGCCGAAGGACCTGGCCGGAGACCGTGCGCCCCGGCCAGGGCAGCAGCCCCATGCAGGCCAGCAGAGGCCGTCGTCACCCACCTTCGCCGGATGGCCGCATCCAGCACCCAGGGGATGTTCGTGGCACCCAAGACCAGCGTGCCGTCGTTGTTATTGCCGACACCTGTCAAGAAGCGGGAGCCCCATCACCGTGCTGCACAAACCAGCGGGGTGGGGCTGCCCATCCCAGCCCCATCCCACGGCCGAGCAGACAGGGCAGGAGCCGGGGGGCTGCCCTCTGCCAGGCCTGGCCACCCACCCTGCATCTGCACCAGGAACTCGGTCTTGATCCGGCGGGCGGCCTCGCTCTCGTTCTCATTGCGGGAGCCGCACAGGGAGTCGACCTCGTCGATGAAGATGATGGAGGGCTTGTGCTGCCGGGCCAGCTCAAAGAGGTTCTTCACCAGCCTGGCGGAGGAGCAGGGCAGCCGCGGTGAGCCTCCTGCCCAGCCCCAGCCCCAGCCCCAGCCCCAGCCCCAGCCCCAGCCCCGGGCACTCCCACTCCAGCGCCGCCCGGGCTTCCCTGCCCTGCAAGCCAGACGCGGCTGCCAGCGGGCCCGGAGGGCCCTCCTGCACCCCCGCCCCCTCCCGCCCGCCCGGGGCCACTGCCGCTCGCCGGAGGGAAGGGACGGGGCTTGCCTCTTCGTGCGAGCCGTTTCGCCTCTCCAGGCAGGAGGCAGGAAGCGTGGCTGATGCAGTCCGGCCAGGAGGCAGGATAAGAGGCCCCCCAGAGACTGGGCTGCAGGGTCTGAGCACCAAGCCCCCCGAGACAGGCTCAGCCCTCGGCACGCGGGAGCGGGACTGGCCCCGCCACTCACTTTTCACTCTCTCCCAGCCACTTGGACATCAAGTCGGAGGAGGAGATGGAGAAGAAGGTGGAGTTGCTGGCCTCGGTGGCCACGGCTTTGGCCAGGTAGGACTTCCCGGTGCCAGGGGGGCCGAAGAGCAGGATCCCTCGCCAGGGAGTGCGCTTGCCTAGCACAGAGGAAGACCAGGTGGGCTCGCCCAGCGTCCCTCGCGAGGCCCGGGGCCTCCCGGGAGCGCGAAGGGGCTGGGCGCTCACCTGTGAACAGGTGGGGGAACTTGATGGGCAGGATGACGGCCTCCTTCAGCGCCTCCTTGGCTCCCTCCAGCCCAGCCACGTCGTTCCACCGCACGTTGGGCTTCTCCATCACAATGGCACCTGCAACGGGAGGCCGGTCAGTCAGGAGAGGTCGCGCCCCGTGAAGGAGCCTGCCTGCACGGATGGCTCCGTCCAGAGGCCACGCTCCAGGGAGAGGCCGCGGGCGGGCGGGCGGGCGGGGGCAGCGTACCCATCAGCTGTTCCTGGAGCTTCTTCTTCTCCGGGTTGTCCCCCTCGCTGTCGCTGTCGCTCCTGCAGCAGGAGGCAGCGCAGGACACAGGTCAGACGGTGCCAAGGCGGGCAGCACCGGGAGAACGCCAGAGGGGCGCTCCCGCCAGCTTCCCTCACAGGCTCGTGCAGGAGAACGGGCAAGCTGGCCCTTCCTGCCCTGAGCAGCACGCAGGGCAGGCAAGAGCAGCGCCTCCCCGCACCCTCCTGCAGGAACCCTAAAGCACGGGGCTCTGCCCGGGCAGGGTCCTTCCCACGCCGGTGCCACCTTCAGCCCGGCCCACAAGGAGGGAGGCGGGCCATGCAGCGCATCTGGGACCCACGCAGGGCTGCTTGGTTCAGGGGTGCAACCGATCCCGCCTCGGCGCCGAGGATCTGACCCGCCCGCGCCTCGCTTCTGCTGCCCAGAGCCGGCTGGGCCTTGCTCTAGCGTAGCCTTCGCAAGCACAAACGGGTCGGACGCCAGGCCCCAGGTGAGCTGCGCAGGGTCCGGCAAGGCGGATCGGAGCCGCCCAGCATGTGCTGCTTAAGCGGGCCAGAGGTCCAGAGTCCCAGAGGCAAGGCGGGCACGGGAGGCCCCACCGCTCCCCCGCTTCCGCGACCTCTGTGAGCCCCATCCACGACTCGGCGCTCGCCCGGAGAAGGGGCCCCACCCCGGCCAAGCGAGCACCCCCGTCCCCGCGGGGCGCCGGCGCCCCCCCGCACCCCTTGCTGTCGTTCTGGGCCTCCTTGACCGGCTTCTTGCTCGGCTTGTCCTTGCTCCGCAGGTAGTCCTTCAGCTTCTCGGCCCGGTCCAGGTACTGCGCGCACTTGGCCCGGATGCTCTCCTTGGCCTTGTCGCTGTGCGCATCGTCTGCGGGGGCAACGGGGAGGGGGGGCGGGTGAGCGGGCGCCTGCGGGGCCACCGCGGCCCCGGGGGCAGCGCAAGGGCGGGGGGGGGGCCAGCAGGGCCGGCCGGGGGCGCCGCGACTCACACTTGATGGCGTGCAGGAAGTACTCCACGGCGTGCTGGTAGAGGCGCAGCGCCTCCGCGTAGTTCTTGGCCTTGTCCTCCTCGGTGGCCTTCGTGACCAGGTCGATGGCTTTCTGCGGG
>NW_025335550.1:12200889-12207392 GCF_004798865.1 Varanus komodoensis | reverse complement strand
GGGGGGGGGCAACCCCATGTATTTGTTTTTCGGCGCCAGGCGAAGACCTTTTTATTTAAGCGTTATTTTAATTGTTAATATTATTTATTTATTTTATTCTTTGGCCAGGTCTACTCAAATTATATTGTTTTTATACTGTGATTATTTATTTATTGTGAGCCGCCCCGAGGCTTCAGCAAATGGGGCGGCATAGCAGCTTACTACATACATACATACATAAAATGTAGGCTGGGACCCTGGAGCAGAAATAGGCCGGTCGTTTTCGTCTTTTAAAAGGCGAAGTGCATTCTCTCCAACACCTGAAGCCGCGAAGGGCACGTGTCAAAGGCAGGCAGCCGCCTGAGAAACTGGGGCCGATGCCCCCCACCCCCAGCTCTTCCCCGCTGCGATGCCGAGGCCCTTCGTGGGGTGCAGGGAGAGCGAGACCCCCGCAGTTTTCCGCCCCTTTGCTTGCCCGCCTGCCAATGAAGCCGCCTTATTTCCGGGCATTCGGGAAGGCGCTGGAGCTGGGGGTCCGCGGCCAAGGTGGAGCTGGGCATCTGCCCCTGGGACGCCCAGCCACTCCGCCCCCCTTCGCAAGCCGCCCCCATGCCAAGGCCTGGCCTTCTGCTCTGCCCTTGCAGGACGGCAGAGCCCACGACGGGCCCCTGCTGCGGGAGCTCTCGGCGCCCCCGTTCCCTGCCCCGTGTGCTGGCGGGCAAAAGCCGCAGGGCCACGACTCATCTGATTCTTTCCTTCATGCCTGTTTTTCCCTCCACCATCCAGGATCTAACTCATTAGCACAGATGGGGGGGTGCCAAGAAATCCCTCCTCCAGTTCCCAGCATGTTGCTTCCTCACCCCCCAGTATGAAAAGTCGTTGATCCCTCCCCCTGCCAAGAAAAAAGGCAACGAATGAAGACTAAAAGCATCAACATCTTTATTATACAGAACAGAAAGAATGCGAATCCGCTTGCTCTTCGTCACCTTCCCATTGTAATGTACAATACTTGATGCCAGGAAGCACCTCCTGGCAGTCAGGACCGCCAGTGTATGGAATGGGCTCCCACGGGAGCTGGTTGAGGCCCCGTCGATGAGGGTGTTCAAGGCTAGGCTGGACATGCACGTGGCGGGCCTGTCGTGAGCGGAGCTGGCTGGAGCCAGGGGTCAGACTAGATGGCCCGGGAGACCCCTCCTGACTTGCTCTGTTTCTGTGTGATTCAAGGGCTGGGGGCGTCCCTGGATTCTTGCGGACAGCAAACACAGCCCAAGTATCGGCGGTGGGTTCACACGGATTTACTAACCCGGAGACTCCAATTATGTGAGATTAAAAACTTCTGGAAAAAAGAAGTCCTTCTTGTATAAATATACTTTACAAAGAATACAAAAATAAAGTCGGTTGTACATTTTCGATTGATTGTGGCAGTATTACTGTGTCTTAATATTCAAGGTTAGAGTACACCAGCACACACGCGTGAAGGTTTTGCACAGCAGACGCACAAGACGTTCCCGGTGGTTCCTGGGCAAATTTCTTCGAGATCTTGCAAGAGTCTCATTTTTGGCACTTTGGGTTGGCAGTGGCCTCTGCCCTCGAAAGGCCGGCCGGGTCCCCAGCAGCAGGTGGAGGCCAAAGGCCGAGGGAGGCCAGGTGGCCGCGGGGCTGTGGGAGCCGGGCGCTCAGATCGCTGCCGAAGGGTTCGGGTTAGCGCCTACGGCTTGGGACAAGTGAAAGCAAGCCCCACGGCTCCTCCCCACTCCCGACCACCCCCCACGAGGAAAGCCGGACCCGCTGTGGAAGCGTGCGAGGGCGGCTGCGGGGGGAGCAGAGGGGGGCCGAACAGGCAGCGCAGCTTGGGTGCCCCCCGCCCCCTCAGACCCGGTTAAGTGGCTCTTCCCAGGCGCAAGCTCGAGCGCGATGCACCCGGAGAAGGGAAAGTGCTATGGGAGGAGCGTTCCGAGCGAGGCCTCGCCTCGGCTCCCAGGTCCGGCCTTGCGCTGGCCCCGAAACGGTTCCTTTGGTGCGAGGGCCCGTTCCGGGGTCGGAGGGCTTCGGGCTCGCTGGGGGCACGCCCAACACTCACTCAGGGGCTGCAAAGGCACGGGGGCAGCGCTGCATGGCCTCTGGGGGGCTGCCCCCCAGGGAAAGGAGTGTGTGCCGCCGGGGGCCGTCTCCGGGGCCGTGCCGAGCAGCGCAGGGAAGCCCACCGCCTGCTGTGCGGGCCTCGCGGGCCCCGAGGGCAGGGCTGGGTGTGCCAGGCGCCCCGGGCTCGGGCTTTCCGAAAGCAGGGCATGCCCGGGGGGGGGGGGGGTGGGTGAGGAGACGGAATAGGGGCAGAGAGGGGCGGGGGGGGGGGGGGGGGGCGGGGGGGGGGGGGTCACCATTGCACCCTCCAGACCTGTCCCTGGAAGGCCTAGACTAGCTTTCCCCTGATGTGTTGGAACACAACTCCCATCACTCCCAACCAATGCTGGTGCTGCTGTGATAGAGCCCAGCGGGGGGGCGAGTGGCCCAGGCCCCCACACTGGGGCCCAGGGCAGACACCGCGGTCCTTGCGCCCCCCTCCCGGAGGCGGATCGCTGCAGGGCACAACGGGACCGGGGGCAGCTGTGGCTTCCGGCCTCCCGGGCACCCCACGAAAGGTGCACACGCCCCTGAGTACTGCGGAGTCGCCCCAGGACGCCTCTGACGTGCGGCCCCACGGAAAGCGGCCCGTCCCGGAAGGCCGGCAGCAGACGTCCTCTGTCCCCGGCGCCGGGCTGACACTCGCCTCGTTCGTCCACCAGCAAAAGGCACACGCGGCAGGTGAAATTTGGGGGAAGATGCAAGGACCATCTTCCACGACACCAGTGGGCTCCGCAGGGCAGGGAGCCCAGGGGGGCTTCACGCGGCCCTCCCGGCCCACCTCCCGGGCCCCTTCTCGGCTTGCTCCCCCCCGGCAGGGAGGCGGCCCTGCAAGACCTGTGGCGGCAGCGCAGCGCTTCCCACGGCGAGGCGTCCCGGATGCCCCTTGACGAGTCCGGGTCAAGGCACTGAGGCCGGGCAGGAGGAGGCCGGGCGAGGCGGGGGGGCTCCGGGCGCCTCCGCCCCTACACCAGCAGCCCCAGGCGGGTCACTTTGGCCGACAAGAACGTGTGCAGCACGAACACGATGGGCTTGGGGCAGGAGTGGAGCTCCAGAGCCTGGGAGGGAGGGAAAGGGCGGCACCTCAGGCCCTCGCTTGGCACAGGCACGGCCAGGCGCCCTCCAGCTGCCCGCTGCTCCCAGCCCGCCTGCAGCGCTCGCACGTGCAAGGCAGCCGAGCACTCAGGATGCCCAGCTGCGCCCCCGGCCCCCCAGACGGCCTCCTGCCCTTCCCCGGCCCCCAGGGAGCTCCTTAGCGAGTCTCCCCGCACTCCGAAGGCCCACGCCCTCTCTGGGAGCAGTGGGGCCCTCCAGGCTCGGCATGCAACTCCCATCATCCCCACCAGTGGCTACGATGGGGGGGAATCCAGGGCAGGACACTGGAGGGCCACCCTGCGCCCCGCACCGGCCTCAGAACCGCCCTCTCCCCCCAGGCCCGGCCGGCCCTTCCACGCACCAGCTCCCCCTCCGGGCCACCGAAGTCCAAGAAGAGGTTCCGGATGCCGTCGTCTGCAGACATTTTCAGCTTTTCAAAGGGGTACCGGAAAAGGACGGTGGAGCAGCCCGCCTCTTCCCGGGAAATGGTGAAGCCGCTTTCGTAGTGGATCGCGAGGCGGACCTCCTGGTTGTTCAGGACGCAGCCTGGGCGGGGGGCACAAACGGGCGTTGGTGGCCGAACCCACCCCAGCAAGACCAGCCCCACGACTCCGGGGAGCCTGCCTGAGCCTCTGTTTGCCTGGCTGCCGGGGGCTGAACCCGGGACGCGGGGCGGGGCCTCCACCACGGAGGGCAGTCCCCCTGGGCAGCGGGGCTGGGTTCAGGCAGCCCTCGGGGACTCACCCGGTTCCGGCGTGGCGGCCGCTCTCTGGCCACCGGCTCTGGCACAGGAGCCCCTGGGCACCCCAAGCCCCAAACGCCCGCAGTGCCACGGACACGGAAGCCCGGCGGCCTACCCAGGGAGACCTCCTTGACGAGCTCCGCCGCGGCGTGGCAGCCTTGCACCAGGGTCCTGGTCCAGGCGGAGAGGTCGCGGTGCGTCTCCACTCGGAAGACGTGCATCTCGATGCCCTGGCGGGAGCCCGTCCGCGTGGCAAAGGTGAGGTCCGACCCCACGCAGGGGGACCTGCGCCCTGCGCCCGAGTGCACCAGCCTGGCGGGGAGAGGGGGGACGGGGTCACGCCGGGGCAGCCAGCAAGGCTGCCGCGAGAGAGGCGCACACCGGCCATTCTCGGGCCGGCGCTCATGGCAGGGCCGTCCGCGTGGTCTGCCTCTCCCCCCACTGCAAGAGCCGCCCGGCGGCTAAGACTGTTCTCCCAACAAGACGCTAGTCCTCGTAGCTTGCAGGGTCTCCAGGGAGCTGGCCAGAAAGTCCGAGCTTGCTCCCGGCCTCTCTCAGGGCAGGCCCGGAACCCACATGCCCCCGCTGCTGCCCACCTGGTGGCGAGGAGGGGGTAGCTGTGGCAGGGGGATGCCCAGGCGTCTCTCGTCCATGGCATGCAGTCATAGAGCCGCAGGTCCTTCTCCGTCACGGCCAGGAGGACCGGCCTCCACTGCTGTCGCCCCCCATCCAGCCGGGCCTGCGGGGAGGAGGCAGCAGTCGCCAAGGCCCTTCCAGGGCGCACCGGGCCTGCGAGGCTCCGGCGGGGAGCGGCCAGGAGGCAGGGCAGCCGGCCGACGGGAGCAGCGGGCCAGTGGGGAACGGCCTGCGCTCGCTCGCTTGCGCGCACGGCGGCGCCCTCCTTGGGTGTCGGGGCTGCGGCGCCGTTGGCCTCGCTTGTTTCCGCTCGTGGGCGACCGCGTGGCTCAGAAGCGCCGCCACTCCGGAGAACGGCGGCGCCCCCCCCCCCCCCGGCCACTCACCTGCTCGGCCAGCCAGGCGATGTGCCTGACCTCCCTGCTCCCCGGCGCGTTGCTGGCGGCCAGCATGGCATTGAGCTCGGCGAGGACCTGGGGCAGGAGGGCCGCGATGTTGCTGTGGATGGCCGTGAACCAGGAGTGGGCGCTGGCCGAATCCTGGCAGCGCAGCACCAGCGTGTTCCGGCTGTCGGCCGAGTGCAGCTCGATCAGCCTGTCGGGGCGGCAGCGGAAGGCAGAGCCCGGTGAGCGGCGGCCGCCCACCCAAAGCAGTGGCCGGGGCCCCCCCAAGAGCCCCCGTGCACGGCCAGCCTTGCCAGAGCGAGGGGGGCACAGAGCTGCCCCGAGCTAGGGGGGCCGCTGGCGCCCGGCGGGGGGCGGCACTTCCTCGCGGGACCGACCCTCCTGCAGCAGCGAGGCGGCTCCTTCCCAGGGGCGGCTGCTGCGGCGAGTGGCCGGCAGGAGGAGGCGCTGCGCCCCCGCCCCGCCCAGAGGAAGAGGGGAGCCCCTGGGCAGCCGAAAGCAGCGCCACACGGCTCGGTCGGGGCTGACGCTGCGCCGGACCACCGACCGTGTCAGGAGCGCCCCCCCGCGTCGGCAGGGCGGGGGACGGGAGGAGGAGAGGCCCCTTCCTCCACTTCAACCCCCAGCAAATACATGAAAGATGTCGGCAAGTTCGGACCCTGCCAGCTCTCGCCCTGATCCAGCGATGGCGGACCTTTTACAGACCGAGTGCCCAAACTGCAATCCAAGCCCACTAAATGATCACAAAGTGCCAACAATGCAATAAAACCTGAAAACTGAGATTTTAGTTCAGAAAAAACAACTCACCGCCAGTCCAAGCAAATATATATATACACTTAGCAATGCACTGACCAGCCATGCGAACGCTCGGACGAGGCGCGGCTCCTGAGTCAGGGCTCGTGACGTCATCGCCTGGCGCCACTACTCCTTTCCGAGCGTGCGCACGCCCCCCGTGTGCGCTGTTATCCGATGCTCGGCTGCTGGGGTGACTTGGCTCGAGTGCCGACGGAGAGGGCTCTGTGTGTCCGCTGTGGCACGAACCCTGTAGGTTCGCCACCACTGGCCTGACCCAACCCTGGTGCACACCGCTAACCCTAATACAGGGGTGAAGTCCATTGATCATAGGGAGATTTTGAAAAAGCCTTCCTTGAGCAGCTTTTTCTGCTCAGCTCATCATTTCTGCACCTTCTAAACACGTTCCACCCCTCAAAACCATGCCAGGGCACCTCGTTTTTCTAACCCTAACCCTACCCTGGTGCACTCCCCTAACCCTAATAGAGGGGTAAAGTTCTGTTGAAAATAATGAGATTTTGAAAAAGCCTTCCCTGGGTAGGTTTTTCTGCACAGCTCATCATTTCTGCCCCTTCTAAATACATTCCAACCATCCAAACCGTGCCAGGACGCCTCGTTTTTCTAACCCTAACCCTACCCTGGTGCACACCCCTAACCCTAACAGAGGGGTAAAGTTCCATTGAAAATAATGGGATTCTGAAAAAGCCTTCCCCGGGTAGGTTTTTCTGCACAGC
>NW_025335550.1:12190777-12200789 GCF_004798865.1 Varanus komodoensis | reverse complement strand
GTTTTTCTAACCCTAACCCTACCCTGGTGCACACCCCTAACCCTAACAGAGGGGTAAAGTTCCATTGAAAATAATGGGATTCTGAAAAAGCCTTCTCCGGGTAGGTTTTTCTGCACAGCTCATCATTTCTGCCCCTTCTACATACATTCCAACCATCCAAACCGTGCCAGGACACCTCGTTTTTCTAACTCTAACCCTACCCTGGTGCACACCCTTAACCCTAATAGAGGGGTAAAGTTCCATTGAAAATGATGGGATTTTGAAAAAGCCTTCCTTGAGCAGCTTTTTCTGTGCAGCTCATCATTTCTGCCCCTTCTAAATACATTCCAACCATCCAAACCGTGCCAGGACGCCTCGTTTTTCTAACCCTAACCCTACCCTGGTGCACACCCCTAACCCTAACAGAGGGGTAAAGTTCCATTGAAAATAATGGGATTCTGAAAAAGCCTTCTCCGGGTAGGTTTTTCTGCACAGCTCATCATTTCTAGCCCTTCTAAACACATTCCAACCCTCAAAACCAGGCCAGGACGCCTCGTTTTTCTAACCCTAACCCTACCCCTGTGCACTCCCCTAACCCTAACAGAGGGGTAAAGTTCCATTGAAAATAATGGGATTTTGAAAAAGCCTTCCTTGAGCAGCTTTTTCTGCGCAGCTCATCATTTCTAGCCCTTCTAAATACATTCCAACCCTCAAAACCAGGCCAGGGCACCTCGTTTTTCTAACCCTAACCCTACCCTGGTGCACACCCCTAACCCTAACAGAGGGGTAAAGTTCCATTGAAAATAATAGGATTCTGAAAAAGCCTTCCTTGAGCAGCTTTTTCTGCACTGCTCATCATTTCTGCCCCTTCTAAACACGTTCCAACCATCCAAACCGTGCCAGGACGCCTCGTTTTTCTAACCCTAACCCTATCCTAGTGCACACCCTAACCCTAACAGAGGGGTAAAGTTCCATTGAAAATAATGGGATTTCGAAAAAGCCTTCCTGGAGGAGCGATTTCTGCACAGCTCATCATCTCTGCCCCTTCTAAACACACTCCAACCATCCAAACTGTGCCAGGACACCTCGTTTTTCCAGCCCTAACCCAGCGTTGGCGGACCTTTTGGAGACCAAGTGCCCAAACTGCAACCCAAACCCCAGTTATTTATCACAAAGTGCAAACACTGCAATAAAACCTGAAAACTGAGGTTTCTGTTTCGCAAAAACAACTCACAGCCAGCCACGCAAATATATTATATCTGTGGCAGCGCATTGGCCGGCCCTGTGAAAGCTCAGACAAGTCCCATCTAATGAGTCGGGGCTCGTGATGTCATCGCCTGGCGCCACTACTCCTTTCCGAGCGTGCGCATGGCCCCCGTGTGCGCTGTTATCCGATGCTCGGCTGCTGGGGCGATGCTGGGGCGACTCGGCTCGCGTGCCAACGGAAAGGGCTGTGGGTGCCCGCTGTGGCACGTTTGCCGTGGGCTCGCCACCACTGCCCCAACCTCTCTCCGGGTTTGCTCTGGTCCACGTGGCCCATCGAGGTCAGTGGCAGAGTGTCCGTGGAGGCCACAACGGTCCCCCAGCACCAGGGGAGGCTATTTTCACAGCGCAGCTGGTGCGCATGCCTCTTCCAGGGAACGCCAGCAGAAGGTGGCCCGTCCCTGGCGGGGCGGTGAGCACATGGCGGCGCTCCCAGTGTGGGGAGCGGCAGCATGAGGGCCTGGATACACCAGCAGAGCCATGCAGGATCAGGCCGGAGGCCCATCTGGCCTCGCATGCGCCCTCTTCCCCCCACAGACGTCATTCATCGTGAAGTGCGGCCACCCGCGCTTTCCTGGCACGGGGCTGGCTGTTCTCCAGCCCTCTGGCTCGCAGGCTGATCTCCGGGGCGTGTTGTGCAGTGGCCAGAAGGCTATTTGTGCCCCCGAGGCGCTCCAGAAAGGCTACGCCGGAATTTCCCAGCACTCAGGGTCCCCCCTCGAAAACGGAGGCCTGGAGGCTGGCGCCCCCCCGCCCCCCACGAGGGCGGCTGCGGCTGGCTGAAACTCAACACCCCGCGAGGAACTGGGGATGCGCCGACACTTCCTCTCTGGCACAGGCCCAGGCGCTGTGGAAGGCGGCCAGAGGGCGGACTCAGGCTGCATCCTGTGGACGCGCAGGGCGAGCAGGGCCGTGCTGCCTGGGGGGGACGTGCTCGAGGAGGGGTGGGCTCAGGGTCCGCGCCGCTCTGTTCCCCCCCCGGCAGCGCCGGCCAGCGTGCTGGCCGGCCCCGCAACAAGCCCAGGCGAACTGCGGGATCCGTGCCGGGCCAGCTGAGGCGAGGCCCCCGGGGGGCCGCCTGGAGGGGCACGGGCCGCCCCACATTCCGCCAGGGCCACACCGAGGGGCTGCACCGCCCGCCGGCCTCACGTTCTGCCCGGAGCAGAGGCTCTAGAGCTGCCCTCGGCCCTCGGGTGGAGCCCCCTGACGCCGCGTGGAGCATCTTCCAGATGGAATCTGGCAACCCCCCTGCAGGCCCCCCGCCCCACCCTCTCCCTCGGCCGCCCCTCCTCGCTTGTAAAACCGGAGCCAGAATCTGCAACGTTTCTGCACAATCCATTCTAAGCACACCGTGACATGTTTTCCTTGGCAACGAGCGAGGCGCGCACGCAGATTTGCTGGTTCTCGGTGCAGGCCGCACCGCGAACCAGGGCGACATGCAGAGGGCCGGGACGCATTCCGCCCCGGCCCCTTCTGCCACGGCTGCCTCGGTCTCCCGGGCAGGTCTGCAGCGGCAGGGCTTGGGAGCAAGTGGCCCAGGCCCTCTTCCACCTCTGTCTCCGACTATCCCAAGCCCCTAGTCCTCAGTGAGAAGGCAAGAGCCCACGCTGCTGCACTCCGAAGCACCTCTCCCCGCCCGCCCTTTCCAGCCGCGGCTCACCTGTTCTCCAGGTCGGGCATGCTCAGGTTCCTCGCTACGTAGCACATCTTCAGGGGGATCACCTTGCGGTCCTTGGCGGGCCCAAGGTGCTTCGGGGAGCCGGAGTCCTCGCTGCCGCTGAGGTTGGGCGACTGCGGCGCTGCGCCATCCCAGGGCAGGTCCGACACCAGGGAGGGCTTCCTGATGTACGGGGTCGCTTCTCGCATGTACTTCACTGCGGAGCCCAAGCAGACGGGGGAGGCGTCAGCTGCGTGGGAGCAGAGGGTGCCCTCCTGCACCCCCCTGGGCTCGCCGCCTGCGCCGCCAGCATCACCGGCAGGCACCCACTGCAGGGGTAATGCCAGGCCACCCGGCCCCTCGGCCACCCTCCCCCATCGGTGCTTGGCGGGGCCACTGGCCACCAGAGGAACCACTTCCGGAGGCTGATCTGCCCACAGGCTGCTCGGCAGCCCAGGCACAAGCAGGAGATGTGTTTATTCCACAGGAAAAGGTGCATCGGGGGAAAGGGTTGAGTCACCGGAAAACCTTCTTCCAGCTGGCAGCAGGGAAGGGGCGGGAAAGGCTGAGGACGCCCGAGGCCCTCCGCTGCCGCAGCCAGGAAGCTCCGCGCTGGCCTGACCGAGACCTGCGTGCCTGAGCAGGGCCGGGTGAGAGCTTGGGGAATCCACGCCTGGAGGAGGAGGAGGAGGATGGGGTCATGGTGGGGGGGCTTGGGCCGCCGGGCAGGCGTTTCCCGGTCATTCCCGTTTCATGCTCGTCATCCTCCGGAGCAGCGCCAGGCAGCTCACGGCTCTCCAGACGCTGGGCCAGCGCTATCCCCTCACGACGGGCTCCACCACCGAACACTGAAGAGCTGCGGGCAGAACCTCGGGACGGGGACGGGAGTCCTGCCCGCCCTTCCCTTGGCTTTACGCACGCTTTGCTCAGCGGGAGCTGGAAACAGGGCCGGGGGGAACACCTGTGGGGTCAAGGGAGCTGCGGCCGCAGAACCCAGTCATGTCCCTGCCGGGCCACGCAGCACACAGGGGCCTGGAGAGCGCCAGGGGGCTTTTGGGCTGTCCCCCCCCGGCAAGCATGGGTCACGAAGGGCGCTTCCCCCTTTCCCACGCCATGCGCCGCTCCGCCAGGTGAACATGCTGCATCAGGCACTTTCCGAGAAGGCAGGGAAAGTTGCGCTTCCACTCCGGAAAGCCACAGGCAGGTTCAGAGCAGGCCGTGAGTCATCTCTCGGGAGGAAGCGCCGCGCGTCCGAGGGACGGCTTGTTTGGATCTGCTGGCCTGCCAGAAGGGGAGGTGGGGAGCAGAGCCCGTGCCCGGGCGGACCTCTCTGGGTCTCACCTCCTGCCTGTGCCGTGCCGTGCCGTGCCCGGGAGCCAGCTCAGGAAGGCAGCCCGGCTCCTCGGCTCGCCCATCCCTCCACCCCCAGCTAGCAGGAGGGCACGGGGTAGAAGAGGCCGGCCGGCCCCACAGAGCAGGCACTGGCCGCCAGCAGCCCTTCCAGCAAGATGGAATCGACATGCCTGCCCCACCGGCAGCTGCTGCAACAGCCAGACGGGGCAGGGGCTCCCCTCGCACGGGGCTGCAGAACCTCTTCCAGCCCGGGGGCCACGTTCCGCCTCAGAGGAGCTCTCGGGGGCCACGTGCCAGCAGTGGGTGCGGCCAAAGGCAGGGGATAAAGCCAATGCGCAAGGAGTGGGGCCGGGACGCAAGAAATACCTGAAATTCCACCTTCTTACAACTCTCACTGCCAGAAACTAAGCCTCGGGAGAGACATTTCAAGCTTTTAGAACAGAGCAAAACCCACAAGAAAGCCAGGAAACCGCAAGGAGATCAGCAGCTGGGGAGGGGCGCAGCCGTCCCACGTCCCTGGGCCAGACCCTGTGCCAGTGGCTTCCTTCCGGGGGGCCAGGCCCGATTCCGGAGAAACCTTCTCGAGGCGCATCTCTTTGGCAGTGCCGAAGGAAAGAGGGAAGGGCACCCCCCCCCCGTGTTTAACTTGACAGCTCTTGTTGCTCGAGGCAAACACTCAGGAAAGACCCTTGGCCTTGCGGGGGGGGGGGCAGCCAGGAAACCACCCAACAACTGCCCTGGCCTGCCCCCCCCCCGCCATCTCTCCCACTGAAGAAGCTCCGAACCACCTCCCTCTGACTGCGGGGGCTGGACTCCAGGGCGACCCACCCAGGACTTTCCTCCAAGCCAAGCACCTTCCCCAGCAAAGCCGGTGGCACCGCCCCCCCCCCCGCCGAGCTGCCGGGCGGGTCTCCCACCACAGCCACAAGCCCCTCCGTGCGGCTCCCCCGAAACCACCAAGTCTCTATTTATGACACAAGGCGCTTCCTGTCCCTGCCCAGCCTCGGCCGAGGCTCTGCTTTTCCAGTGCAGGAAGGCGGCGCCGTGCCAGGGCTGCCTGCTCTGGAGGGAAGGGCCCCTCCTGGGCCGCGGAGGGGGGCTCCCGCCACTTGCTCGCAGCCCCCCAAGGCCGGGAGGCACGCCTGCCACCCTCTCAGCTCCGGGCCGTTTGTCTGCGGCAGCTGGGAAGCCCCTTCCAGATGGGCAGGCCGGCGGCACTGCTGGCCCGGAGGCAGGGGGGCGCTGCCCCAGATCGCCTGGGTTTGCAGTGCATCCCAACGGGGCCGGTTGCTTTGGTGCGGGAAGGTCCCCGGCCACGGGGCCGGCCGCCAGCGCTTGCTCTCCTGGCCACTGCGCGGGCAAATCAGCTGCCCCAGGAAGGATGGGGGAGAAGAGAGGGTGCTCCGCTGGCAGGGGGGCCCAGTGTCCCACGTGTGGGGCGTGTGCGGGACAATGGCAGGCTGGGAGCAACATCCGACCCCCCCCCCACAAGCTCCGCTCGGCCACCTCCGGTTCCAATCCGGCCAGAGGAAGTGCCATCTCCTCTTTCCTCTGCCAACGGAAAGTGATCCCGAGAGACACGCCGGGCGCGCCTGGGATCAGCTTGCAGCCTGGCAGCGCGAGGTGACCCCACATGCCCTGCACAAGGACCGTGCGGAGGCCTCATGCCGGGGCAGACCCTTCACCCGCCCGGCTCCGCAGGGTCCCGCCTGCCCGGAGAGCCCTCCCGGCCACGGCGCGGGGCGCTCACCAGATCCCACGCCAGGCAGTCCCTTCAGTGGGAAGCTTTTAAGCCAGGGCCACTCGGCCAGCCTGACCACGAGCGCTCAGGCCCGAGCCCCAGGACACGGGCGGCCGCTGCCCGGCCAGCCAACCCTGTGCCCCAAGGTGCGTCTTCCCGCCCAGGGCCAGGCCAGGGCCGGCTGCACCATAATTCAGCGGGGAGACGGCAGCCGCAGCCGCAGCGCTGCCAGCCTGGCCCAGGGTTCTTTCAGGCAAGGGCCACTCAGAGCCACCGCAAACGCCTCCTGCCCCCTGGACACTCTCCCGCGGCGGCTCATGAACGCCCCACTGAGCAGATGCCCGGCATGCCGCGCTCTTTCCATCCCCGCCGTGGCACAATAGACAATGCGGCAGCCGGCGGAAAACAGGCCGCGGTCACACTCAGGCCGGGGAGGCAGAATCACAGGCTTTGTTCCGTGCAGGGGCCTTGGCGGGAGCCCAGGCGTTCCTGCTGGCTCGGCAGCCCGGAGGCCGGGAGCGCTCGCAGCCGCCCCCACTGCCCCCCGCTGGAGGGCACCCCCCGGCCCATTCGGCGCCCAGCCGCTCCTCCCCTCCCCTTCACCCGGGGCCGGCTGGAGGGCAGAGCCCCTGCGCATGCTGAGGGCCGCCTGCGGGGTCGGAACCGCAAGGTTCCTTCCGCCCGCTCTCAACGCACTTGCCAAGTCTGCTGCAGGGCTGGATCGATCCTGAGGGGATCCTGAGGGGTCCAGAACTCCCACCCTTCCGGCATTGCTGAGCTGCCTGCCAGAGCAATGCCTGCCATGTTTTCTTTCAGAAGGGGACCCCGCCAAGCTCCTCCGCAGGCCGGAGGAGGCAAGGCGAGGCCCCCTCACTCAGGGCGCTTGCAAAGGCCACGACCCGCCCTCTGCTGCTCCTCAGAGTCTCGTACAGAGCCAGGCTGTGCCTGTCACACGCCTGTGGGAAGGTCTAACTTTTTGGGCGCTTTCTCCTCTCTTCTCTCATTTACTATTTGCTTGCCAGCGGCTACATCTGACAGCCAAGAAAAGGTCCCCGCCTTGGAGAGCAAGAGAGGGCCCCTGAACAGTGCTCACTACCGGTTGCTTCTGGCATGTTCTGGGAGGCAGGCAACACTGGACGCGAGTCTGCTCCAAGTCCATGTGCCTGAGCTGTGGAAATGGAAACAGGCAGAGAAAGCAGTGCCAGAATTTCCTGGAATCGGGAAAGGGCCTGAGGAAGAGACGTGTGAAGTCAGAGAAGCAGCCAAGGGCCAAGTCCAACAGGCAGCGGGGCCATGGAACAGTCCGGCGGGCTCTGGCCTGGGACCCACGCTCAGCTTCTCCTTCCAAGCACCCGAAGCCACACCTGCTGCCGAGCAGTGTGCAGGCCGTGCTATCAGAAAAGGGGCTCAGAATCGAAAATCCTCCCCACTGCGGACAGGACAGAGCCTCGCCCGGGAGACAAAGCCCCGCATCTCAGCGAGGCCTTCCAAGCCTGGGCTCACAGCAGCTGCGCTTCGCAGTCGGGCTGGGGAGGGGCCCTGGTCAAGCGTCCCAGGACTCTCCCCCTGCGCCGAGGCACCTTGGCCTGCGGGTGCCGAGCGGAGCTGGCAGGGCCGGCTCTTCCAGCCCTGCCCAATTCAGAGCGTGTCGGCTCTGGACGGAGAAAGGGCGGCTGTGCCAAGCAGCGCAGGCAGGCCAGAAGCACGACACGCCCGGCTTTCCCAGCGAACAATACCTGGCTGGCAACTTCTGCCGGGGCCGTTGTGGCAGACGCATTCCCCCCCCCCGCCCCAGCTGCACTGACAGCCGCAGCTCCGGTGCAGTCCCTCACTCCAGCTCTCCATCAGCAGTCCAGGAGGGGACCAACCCCAGGAGGGCCCAGCTGACATATTTAAACATGCCCTGGGCAGCCTCCTGCCAGGAACGCTCCGCTGCTCGTGGCGACCGGCCTGCTGGCCACGTGCTCCTCGCAGTTGCCGAGGCGCTTGGGCAAGAGGCCTGGCAGCCGCCTGCCGGAGGGCTGGGGTGGCCTGCTGCTGCAGGGAAAGGGCCCAGGCCCGGATGGGCCACAGCTCTGACCGACCTCGGCTGCGCTTGCGTTCACCCCTCAGGGCAGAGGCCATGCTCCGGCCTCACCCCGTTTCTGGAGCAGGAGGCGCAGCCGGCCCTCTGCCCTGCCCTGGATAGCCCGCAGCTCTGCAGCAGATCTTGGGGCCCCGGCCGGCAGCAGGCCGAAAGCTGCAAGCGCCCCACGGATGGCGATGAGGGGGAAGGACACCGCCTGAACCCCCGTGCTGACACCAGCATACCGCCAACCCCCCGGCCTCGCGTCCCACCCCCGGAGCCGAACACGGCCACCCCGCACCCGCTGTGCCACACTGGCACCCCAGTCCCGACCGAAGCACGCCGCCTGGCACAAGCCCCATCATCCTCCGCACGCCAGCCCCCGCCCTTCACCCCGCCAAGGCACCACCCCCCCCCCCCCCGCGGCCAAAGCGCCCCGCAGAAGTGGGACTGGGGCTTGTCGCGTCCTCACGGCACTCTTAAAAATACCGCTGTGCCTCCTCAGGGCGGCGGAGGCAGCACCAGAACCAGGCCCACCCGTCACTGGGCTCGGCCGGGGAGGGAAAGCAGGTGGCCCTGTCCCGTTGACGGGGCAGGAGGCAAGCAGCCCTCCACCCAGGGGGCCACGGGGCCGGGCTGGGCGCTTTCCAAACGCTCGCACGGCTGGCCACGCCACCCCAAGGAAAGCGCTCGCCCGCGCCTCCGGGTCTCGGCGGCCAGGGCACCGGGCGCTGCGACAGCCATGGGTGCTGGCTCAAACTTTCACCCACTGTGTTTCCCGAGGGCCTGCACACGGGTCACTGGGCCAGCGGTCAAACGCAGTCAGCTATTCCACGGAGCCGATGCTGCTGGCAGACCTGGCCTGAGGCCAACTTAGAACAAATCCTCTTTTTGAGCACCAGAAATAACGCACAGCAAAACCAACCACTTCAGCCAAGTCTGCGGAACACATGTGCTCTCCAGAAGTTGAAGGACTACACCTCCCATCAACTACAAGCAGCTGGTCACTAATCAGGGACACTCCAGTTGCAATCTGTTGCCAAAAAGTGGGGGGCCCACACGCCTCTCACAAACTTCATTTTCCTTCTTTCTTTTTTAGAGTGTGCAACTTTTGTGAACATCTGGATAAAGACCCGGGAGAGGAATCATTACATCTGTCATTTGCATGCAGAAAGATGTTGTTAAATGCCACTAACTTACAACAGTTTATTACTGATATTTTAGAAGTAAGTATCACTTGGTAATTTGCTTTTGCAAGTGGTGCGCACGGGTCGAATCTGTCGGGTGGCGGCGGCTTCACTGGCCCGGCAGAGGGAATAAAGCGCCTTAGGACACCTGCCCCGGCAGGTTCGCCCGGCTCCGGGGGGCTGGGCCGCCCTCCCAAGCCGGCACCGCTGTTCCCATCTTCCCGCACGCCTCCCCCCGAGGGCGGGCGGTGTGCGGGGGACGCCACGGGACACGCAGCCAGGGGGTCTGCCCCAGCCAGGCTTCAGCGCCGGAGACCACCCACGCACTCCCAGCCCCTCTCCGAGGCGAGCGCGCCTGCGGCGGCCCCGAGCCGGGCTCCGAGGAGGCAGCCCGCGGGGCCGGAGGGTGGTGTGGGCCGGCAGCCTCGCCCCGCCGAAAGGGCTCGGGCCACGGAAGGCAACGGCAGCAGACGACCCCCGAGCTCCGCCGGTGGAAGCCGCCGAGAAGGCGCACCGGGAGGAAGGGGGGCCTCCCCGCGCCGCCGCGCCCCTGCGCGCGTGCAGAGCGCCTACCTTCGAGGACGACCTCCCTGCCGGCCCGCTTGAGCGCCTGCACGGCCTGGTCGTGGGTGGCGTCGCGGAGGTCGATGCCGTTCACGGACAGGATGGCGTCCCCGAGCCGGAGGGCGCCGCAGCGCTCGGCCGCCAGCCCCGGGAAGATGCGCGAGATGAGCACGGGCATGCGGTTTTCGCGGCCGCCCTTGATG
>NW_025335550.1:12181371-12190677 GCF_004798865.1 Varanus komodoensis | reverse complement strand
CGCGCCCGCAGCTCCCGGGGCCGCTTCCCTGGAGATCAAGCCAGGTGCAAGCCAGCTGCGCCACGGGCCGCGCTCCCAGCATGCCCCGGTGCGGCCCTTGCTCCTGCCCGGGCCGGTGCGGGCAGCGTATTGTATCTCGTCTCTCGCCTTTCCCTTTGGAGCCGCCTTGCAGGGCCGTCCTGCTCGGGATGGCACCTTGCAAGTATTTGACTCGGGGCTGCAAAACTCCTGCCGCTGGAGATGCCCCTGACCCCAACTCCCATCATCCCTGGCCATGCTCTGCCCAGCCCTTCCTGGGCAATGCTCCCCTGCTGGAGAAAGGAGGGCTTCGGAGTCCTGCAGCTTGTGATCGGCCCACGCGCCCGGGGCAGAGCACTTGCTCCGGCTGCGAGCAGCCCTGGGTCCCCCCCAGGCAGCCCTTTCGGGCAGAGCCCAGCTGGAGAGCCTGGAGCGGCCAGCCAGGCAGGGAGAGCTGCTGCAGCTGCCAGCCAGAGTGCCAGCAACCCTGCGGGGCACACGGACCAGCCGTCCGCATTCCTGTGGACAATCCGGTTAGGCCCTTCAGACCCGCTGGCCTTCAGCTCTCAGAAGCCCCCAGTGAGCCCGCCCAATAGCTGGGGGTGATGGGAACTGAGGTCTCTGCCGGCTGTGGGGCACCGGAGCGCGAGATCGCCCTGAGGACTCTGTGGAGGAAGGGACCCGGCACCACGCAGACAGCCGTGCTTTGCTATTTCACCCGGCCAGCCGGGCATTGCAGCCTCTCTCACACCGCGAAGGCTCCTGGATTTATCCTGCAGGATGCACGGCTGTCCAAAGCTCTGCTGGAAAGCGCAGAGGGATGAGCCAAAGCAGCCACACCCAGCACTGCCCCTCCAGAGAGAGCTGCCCCAGGCGGCAGGGCTGCCGAGGGGAGCTGCCGCCCAGCCCACGGGAGAAGCCAGGCCTGGCCCAGCTCCGCCCCGGGCCACTTCTCCCGGAGGCTCAGTGGGAACGTGGCCTTCCTGCCATGCTTCGCACGAGGCGCCAGCCCTGGCCAGGCCGTGTCTCTTTCAGCTTCGGTCCCGCTCGCTTCTCCTCCTCGGGCCTGAGCAAGAGGAAGCCCAGATTAGAGGAGGATTTGGCGAGCTTACAGCGCAGGCCCAATAAGCCGGCCTCGGACGCAGGTTCCTAGCAGGTCGGGATGGACAGATTTGGCTCAGCGGCTGCCCCGAGCGCTCGGTGTTAATCGGACTGTCGGTTCCCACGGAGGGAGGGGAGCAGTCGCTAGCCTCCGGTGCCCCAGGTCCTGCTTGAGGCTGGGGCTTTGCCGCTGATCCTTGGGAGGAGAAAGGCTATTTTTAACAGGAGCTCCTGTAATCGGCACTGCGCCCGACCTCCCGAGGACGTCTCTGCTAGGAAAGAGGCTGTGATCGGCTCCCCTGCGGCCTCAGCGGTGCGAGGCCCGGAGAGGGTGCTGGTGGCCGGCACTCTTGGCTCCGGATGCCGCACGCAGCAACTCTGCAGCAGCGACTGCGAGAGGGGCGAGGCTCCCAGGAGTGGGGCGAGGGGCACGCAGAGGGAGGTCTCAGGCTCTGCCCCACCTCGGGCCAGATTTATTCAGGTCAATTACAGGGAGGGACACAGCCGGCCAAGGTGAATCTCTCCACACCTTCCCCACCCACTGTGGAACTTTCTTGCCGTCGCCCCGCTCTCCTCATTTTCAGCCATGCAAACCGCCTTTCCCGGGCCGGGGTAGTCCGTAGATTCCCATCATTCCCAGGCAGTAGGGCCAATCCTGGAAACCCAGGACCAACCCCCCCTCCACCCAGCCCGGAGGTGGAGGGAACAGCCTTCCCCGCTGAACTTCCTCTCCGGTCAGGCTGGAGCCGGTTTGTCCGGCTGGGCCGTCTTCATAGATCCCACCTGGGACTTGCACGCAGCAGAGCTGGCTGGGCTCCTGGGAAGGACCAGCCCGTGTGGTGCACCTGCTCTTGCACTCCCTCACGCCTGCTCGGCCCGTGCGGTGCCGCAAGACGGAGCCACGGCGAGCGGAAGTCCAAAGCTGCTCTCACCAGGCCTTGGGCAAACGCTCCCCTTCCACTGCAGCCTTCCCTGCGGCAAGGCCAGCCCACCGCGCAGCACTGCCGTGAGCATCCCGAGACCGGGTGTGCAAGGCCCTCTCGCCACTCAGAAGCACCACACGGATGCCAAGTATTTATTGTTGCAAGAGCCGAGGCATACAAAGGCACCGCCAGTCTTCGCCGCCGCTCTCTCTGCTCCCCAGGAAGCGGGCCATATCCTGTCGGCTGCCACCCATTCATACTGAGGGCGGCCGGCTCGGTCCGTGCCAGCTGGCACCGTGGAGGTTAATCCCAGACTGCGAGCAGAACTTCAGGCAGCTACCTCCAAGGTCAAAACCAGCGTCCGCAGCCCGATAAGGCCGGAGGAAGGGAGCGAGCACAAGGGCACGGTGGGAACAGGGTGGCCGTGGAAGCTGGCCACGTTCCCAGGAATGCCTGGGCCGCTCTTTCCACGCATCCGGAAGCAGGGAAGTGGAGCTTCTCCGAGCATTTTGCAGCCAGGAAGGCCGCGAAGGTAGCTCTTCGGTTTCTGTGTTCACAGAGGAGCCCAAACTGTTCTCTTTATGTGCCGAATTTCTTCTGGTAGACGGGCGGGGGCAGCTGGGCTTTGATGTCTGCCACAGGCCGCTCGACCACCACCAGGGAATTCTCATCCAAGAGGTCCACAAAGAGCAGGGGCTGCCCGGGAGGAGCGAACCAGAAGCAGAGTTAACGTAAGCGGGGGGGGGGGGGAGGCAGCAGCCGCCAATCCCAGGCTGTTCCCCACGAGGGGGCCCATCCCGGCCTGCCCCATGCCAGCGGAGGGAGGCGGTAGCTTGGCCGGGGGCAACACTCTGCTCCGGCCAGGTCCGAAAGACCAGCGGCCCCCGAGGTGCCAGGGCGCCTTCCACGCAAGGCCCCGGTGCGAGGCAGCTCACAGCCAGCCCTGGGTGCACCCGCAGCGCCTGCGAGGACGCACGAGGCCAGACGGAGGCGCTTGACCCCGACCTCCGTCTCAGGCAGACCCTGGGGGGCATGACGATCACGCCTGCCCCTGCTGCAGCAGCTCCTGTCCCCAACAGCGGGTGGCCAGGGGCAGATCTGTCCCCCTGGGGTTGCTGCGCCTGCCCAGACGAGGCTCCGCTGCCCTTCCAAACTGCCGCGCCACCGCCGCGAGGGCCTCAAACCCAGCCCACCCCTCTGCCTTTGGCCGCTCCCACGGCGGCCCCCCCGCTGCGAGAGGCTCCGCAGCCCAGCACATGCTCCAGATCAGCGCCCTCCCCCGGCCCCCCCCGCCCGAAGGGAGCTGCGCGGCCCCCCACCGACCTGGTACTTCTTGCAGATCTTGAAGGCGTGGCTGTGGCCTCGTCGGGCCGCCTTGGAGAGCTGCGCCAGGGAGAGCTGGTTGTGCAGGGAGGCCCCGTCCTCCGGCAAGGGCTGGGGAGGCGAGACGAGACGAGCGGGGGCTTTGTGGGGTGACTCCTGGGAGCACCCGCATGCCTGGGCAGAGCGTGGCTCCCACAACCCGGGGATGGAAGGAAGGAACACAGAGCCCAAGGCGCCTGAAGGCCGGCACCCTCCCTGCCTGCTTCCCACCCCCAGGGGGCATTTCTGCCTTTCTAATTGGGCAAAAGTGGCACCGATGCCTGGAAAAAATACCGATTGCTGTGTAGGGAAAGACGGCGGTCGGATCGGGGCCCCGGCAGACTGGATGTGCCTCGCAGTGCCGCAGCTCCTCACCCCTGGTCCCCCCCCCCAACTGTCAGCTGCTTCCTGGGCACTCAGGCCGGAAAGACCCGCCCCGTCCTTCGCCCTGAGCCCGCTCGGGGGCTCCCGGCAGGAACGGCGATCTCTGCCCAGCGCCGCCCCGACCCTCGCGGGGCGAGTGCCCCCCCACGCGCAGCTCACCAGGGACTTGTCCAGGATGCAGAACATGTGCGTGTCCTGCAGGAGGACGTGCGAGGCCTGGCCGGGGGGGAAGGCGATGTGGGTGATGGGGGTGTCCCGCTCCAGCCAGTCCTTGTGCAGCCCCAGCCGCTGCACCTTCCGGCTCCAGGCCGTGTACTCCTTGTCCGCAATGCTGAACTCGAAGACCTGGGGGGAGGCAGCCGGGGGGGGGTGCTGAAGCGGGGCTGCCCAGACAGGGCTCAGCCCCACGGGGCAGGTCGCTTCCTCAGAACTGACTGTCCTGAGACAGACAGACCAGAAGGACGACCAAAAAGGAGGGCGGATGACCCCCCCCATGACACCCCCCTCCCGCTGCTGCAGCACTGGATGCTGCCCCGGTGCCATCCTGGGCCTTCCATTATCCCCGCTATGCTGGGCACCCGGCTCCCAGCATCCCCAGCAGCAGGGCTGCTGAACAAGGACGCCTGTGCGTCCGGACAGGCCTCGGGGCGGCCGGCCACTCGCTCCCCCTTGCGCTGGGCGGAAGGCCTCCCTGCTGAGACTGTCCCTCCGGTGGGGAGACGGGAGCCAAAGGGCCAGCCGGGCAGCAAACACCGCCCCTCCCCTCCCCTCCCCCCCCCCCGGGGGCAAAGCACGGCAGCCGGGGGCTCCTACCTGCTGGTCCGAGTGGGCGATGACGAGGTTCCTGGTCAGCGGGTGGATGGCCAGGGCGGTCACGGGGCAGGGATAGGCCGGGACCGTGCAGTGCAGCTGGAGGAGGAGGGGGGGGAGGGAGGGAGGCGTGGGTGGGGGGCAGCCAGCCCCTCCCTGGCCCAGGCAGCCCTCCCCTGCCCGCTGCAGGTGCCCCGGGGGTGCCAGAGAAGCTCCGGGCTGGACCGGACGGGCCCCTCTGGCGCAGCTGGCGGACTCGCAGCCGCCCGCAAGGGATGGAAAGCGCCCCTTTGGGCCCGGCCGAGGAGGACCCCCGCGCGCCCCCAGCCCACCGGGCTCACCTGGGCCCCTTCCAGGCTGTAGACGTGGACGGCATGGTCCCCGCCAGCCGCGGCCAGCCACTTCCCGTCAGCGCTCACGGCCAGCAGGCGGGCCGCTTCCGTCGTCTCTGCGGGAGGAGAGGCACGGGAGGCCGTCGGAGGGAGCGGCACGGCGCAGGCACGTGCCCGGCTCTGGCAAGCCGCCCTGCGGTGAAGGCCAGGCACGGCTCCCTCCCCTCCCAGCCGCAGCCTGGTGCTCCCGGCCGAGGGGCCCCTGGATGGCCGGCGCTGGGCGAGGCGGGCAGGGTGCCGGCATTACCTGCGTTTGGGCGGAGGGTGTGCAGGTACTTGCAGGCCCCAGGTGGCAAGAGCTTCAGGACGTGGACACAGCCCTGGTCTGACGCCACGAAGAGCCTGGCAGCGTTTGTGGAGAAAAGGAGGCCGTGGGCTGCGCCGGCCAGCGCCGGGACCTTTGGCACCTGGGAGGAGAGAAGCGAGCTCAGGCCGGCCCCGTTCTCAGAGGCCGCCCTTGCCGCATCCTCCGCTCCCTCCTCCCAGGGAGCCCGGAGAAGCACTGCGGCTCCCCCGGCCAAGCGCCAGCCGGGCTGCCCACCCCCCTCACCCCTCACCTTCTTGATGGCCACGTGGTCACCCTCAAGCTGGACCCGGTGTAGGTAGAGCCTGGAGGCCGTGGAGTAGGCGACCCAGCTGCCACAGGGAGACACGCAGCTGCTGCTGATGTGCTCGGGGCCCTGGAGGCAGAGCCGGGGGAGGCAGGGCGTCAGCGCGGGCCGGCGGAGAAGACAGGGCCCACGCAGCGCTTCCTGCCCCCAAGGACCTGTGAGCTTGTCTCCGGAGGCTCCCCGGAGCCCCGCTGCTGCACACCTGTGGGACCTAAAGCAGCCACTAAGCCCCTCCGGTTGAGCAGGGGGCTGCCTGGCCGTCTGGGGCGAGAGCAAGCCGCCTGTCCTTGCGGGGGCATGTCCGTGAGGCACAGGGCCGCCCCAGTATCCTCCGTCCCTCTTGGCCAGGCTCCTCGGCGCTTCCGGGCAGCGCTTCCTCTCTGGGAGACTTTCCCAGCCCCGCCTGGAGATGCCGGAGAGCAAAGCAGAGGTCCGTGCATGCCTGGCAGGGCTCTACGCGGAGCCACGGCCCCCTCGCTACTCACACCCAGGGCCAGCCCTCCACGGCACCCCTTCGCCCTGTGACCCTGCCCAAGAACGAGCAGTCTGCGCTCCCTCACCTTGGCCTTGAGCTGGAGCAGGTGCTTCGGGGGGCAGGACACCGGGAGGACCTCACCAGCCGCCCCTGAAACGAGAAGGGGGGAGTCTGCATGCACGTGGGCAGGCACAGCAGAGCACGCCCCCGGGGGCCGCAACCTCGCCCGGCCGGCGCCCGAGCCTGACCTCCCCTGGCGGCGCTCGCCCTCACCTTTGGCGCTCGTGGCCCCGAGCCTCCAGAGCTCCAGGTGCCGCGGGTACTGGAACAGCAGCAGGCGGGCCTTCCTGGCGCAGGAGACGAGCCGCCTCTGCGAGGGGGAAGGAGCCGCGTCAGAGCCGCCCTGCGGCAGCCGGAGACGCCCTCACCCCCCGCGGGAAGGGGGGCACGCGCAGAGGGCGGAACCGGTGGGGAAACTGCCCCCCTGCCCCACAGCCGCTCACGTGAGGGAAGGCGACTCTGCGCAGCGCAGCCTCGTAGTTCTTGGACTCCACCTTCTCCATCAGCGGCCGGATCACGAGCTGCCCGTCCAGCCCTGGCGGAGGAAGAGCCGAGGGCGTCAAGCCGGGCCCCTTCCCAACAGGCCGCGGCGCCCCCTACTGGCAGCAAGCACACAAGGATGCTACCGGAGCCAGCTTTCGCCTGGCTAGCTCGGGCCATCGATTCTCTGGCGCCCCAGGCAGGGGAGCAGCCCTGCCCGTCACGGCCTGCCCGGTGCTTTTTGGGAAGAAACCGAGGGCCGCCCCGGGGAGCTTCCACATGCCGAGCAGGCACCCTCCCACCCAGGCAGCCCCTCCGCCCCACACCTCCGGAGATGAACGCCGTCGCCGTGTGTGCCACCGCCCGCACGTCGTGGGTGTGGTGCTGAAACGGCCTCGTCCGCATCCACTGGCGCTCGGTGCTGCCCAGCTTCACTGGCAGCCGCTGGAACTGGTGCACCGCCCCCTCGGACGTGCCCACCACGAGGCTGTCTTCCGCCTGCGAGGAGAGCCAGGTGAGCCGAAGGTCCACAGGGACCCTGTGCCGGACAACGCTTCCGCCTCCCCTGGCAACACCCGGATCACCGTGGAGAAAAGCACAGTTCTGGAGCTGCGGCCTCATTGCTACAATTAGATTAGTCTTCATTCCTTTGTCTTGAATGCTCGCCAGCCACGATTATTTTGGGAGAGGGAGTAAAGGTTAGCTTACATATTTCACCGATAAAGAAACGCGGGCCTGGCTTTGTGCTCGGGACCTTCTCGGCCGCCTCCTGTTACTGCACGCGAGAGACTCCCGCTTTCCATCCTGCTCGCCCGGCTCAGCACAAGGACCTCCCTCACCCGCGCCCCAGCCTGGCGCGCCACCGTCACTCACCTCAGACACGGCCACACAAAGCGCACCAGACTTGCTGACCGGGTGCTTCGACAGCAGCGTCCCCATCTCCGCGTCCCAGAACTGCACCTTCCCGGCAGAGTCCGCGCTGACCACGGTGCCGTCCGACAGGAAGGCCAGGCCCCACACCACGCACTTCTGGGTGTGGGCCCCGTGCAGGCGGCGCTCCACTAGAATCCGCTGGACGGCACGCCCTGCAACAGAGGCGCCGGCACACTCAGCCTCCGCTGCCGGCCGTCGTCCCACCAGGAGGACCTCTGCTGCTCTCGGGGGGGGGCAGGAAATCGCTGCTCAAATGCGGATGCCCCCCCTCGCAGGAATGCAACCGGCGGAGCCCGCCAGCCCCGCCACCCAAGTGAGGAAGAGAGGAGGAAAACTCCAGGGATGGGCGGCCTGGCTCCTGGCTGAGGCCCCAGAGCTCGGGCGAACGTGAAACTGGCATGTGAAAGCTCCTGCTGAAGGGATCGGGCCCCACTCGCTACAGAGGAGCCCACGTGGGCCGGGGCGGTGCATCCCCACTCAGCTGCAGTGCCACGGCCAGCCGGCCCCGCGATTAATCAGGCAGCTGCTGAGAATCAGGTCTGGGGCCTGTGGGAAAATCAGCACAGAGCCGCAGCCTCACCCGATTTGACATCGAAGATGTGGATGACGTCAATGGATCCAGCTGCGATCTTGCTCCCAGAAGGGTGCCACGAGAGGGACACGATCCGTTCTGTGGGACAGAAGAGGGTGAGAGGCTACGCTGCAAGGGTGGCCAAGCCCGCCCCCCCACCAGCTGCCCACCAGGGCAGGGAACCCTGCACAGGAGCCCAGAACCACCTCGGCGGCCCCTTCCAAATCAGACCAGTTTAGAAGCAAAAGAGCCAGAGAGGTCGCCCCCACGCCAGGGGTCAGGGTGGCCCAAAAGAGCAGCTCTAACTTGTGCCTGCTGGTAAGGGAGAGAAGCAGCACAGGGCGTGTGTGCCGGGGTTGTCTTCCCCATCCCACCTGGAGAGCCACCTCCACAGGCCAGGACAGGCACAAACTTCCTGCGCATCCTGAAGGCTGCCCAGCAGGCAACCAAGAGCCACACGACCCTCCACTGCCTTCCTGTCTCTACCCCGACAAGGAACAATTACCGCTGCGGGTCAGTTCTGTGCAGGCTTCCCCAACCCACCTTTCTGCCGGTCCAGTTGCCTCCCAAACTGGATTCTGTCAGGTAAGATGTGGAAAAGCTTAATGGAGCCATCCTCACAGCCGACCTGCAAGAGAAAGGAGCAGCAGCCAGTTCAGCCCCCGCCCCACCCCCGGTCTTTTGGGAAGGGGACAGGACGTGGCTGAGGGTCTCCAGCACGAAGCCCCAGTCGTTCTGGAGGGCAGGAGAAAACCCTCTGCGGAAGACAGGCACGCGAGGCCACCGGGGACAAGCCGCAGCTCGGGGGCATCCCGGGGTGGCGCGGACAGGACTTGGTCCACCGGCGGGCCCCGAGGCGCCCTTCCCCGCGGCCGGAGGGACTCACCGCCAGCTGCGCCCCGGGCGGGTCGGCCGCCATGCTCCAGATGGGCCCCCCGGAGGCGTCCAGCGAGCCCTTGACGCGCAGCTTCGCCAGGTCGTACTCGAAGATGTCCCCGCCGAGGCCCGCGCCGAAGAGCCGCTCGCCCGCCGCCCAGCACAGCGCCTCCGCCACCCGCGTCTCGTGGCCGGCGATGACCTGCGGAGAGGCCCGTCAGGGCGAGGGCGGCCGTCCCGCGTCCCGCGCCCCCCCGCCCCCCCCGGCCCGGCCCGGCCCCGCCCGCGCCCCCCGCTCCCCCCGGCCCCG
>NW_025335550.1:12159974-12181271 GCF_004798865.1 Varanus komodoensis | reverse complement strand
GGACGGGCGGGACGGTCGCCGCGCAGCCCCACGTGCGCGCCCGGCCCGGAAGCGGAAGCAAGCGGCCGGGCGGGACTTCCGGCCCGGGGCGGCCGGAGCGCCGCTCGGCCGGCCCGGCCGAGCGCCGGGTTCCTGGGCGTGCGCAGAGCGCGGGGAGAGGCGGTGCGAGGAGGCTGCGTGAGCGACCGTCCGGCTCGCCCCGGCCAGCTCCCGGTGGAGGCGTGAGCGCGCCCGGCGCGGCGGGGCGGGGCGCCTCTGGCCGCGCCGGGAGCCCCGCCCCCCGCCGGCGCCCGCGGCATGCCGGGAGTTGTAGGCTGCGCTTCCTGCCCGGCCTCGCGCGAGGGCGCGCCTTCCGCCTGGGCTTCGCGCCGGAGCCGAGGCCGCCATGGTGCAGGTGATCGTCTCCCGGTGAGTCCCCGCGGGCGGGCGGCGGGCGGGGGCACCGCGCGCGGGGGGCCGCGGCTTCGGGCGGCCGCTTCCGCGCGTAACGCGCCTGTGCTTGCAGGACGGGGCCCGGCGGCCTGGCGGAGTGGCTGCTGCTGGAGCTGCAGGGCGAGCTGGAGGCGCGGCGCGGGGCCGGCCTGGCCGGGCGGCTGCTGGGGGACCTGCACTACACGCGGGAGGTGAGCGGCGCCGGGGGCGCGGGCGCGGGCGCGGGGCGGCGCGCCCCGCCGAGCGCCGCGCCCACGGTCTCCTCCTCCTCCTAGGGGGTCCCGGTGCTCATCGTCGGGCACCACATCCTGTACGGGAAGGCGGTGCAGCTGGAGAAGCCCCTCGCCGTGCTGGCCAAGCGGGCGGGCGGCGGCGGCCCCCGGTACTGCGTGACGGCGCTCGTCAAGCGGAAGCTGCTCTTCAAGGCGCGCCCCAAGCCCATCGTCACCTGCGTGGCCAAGCGGGTGTGAGAGCCGCCGGCCGCCTCCGGGACGCCTCGCCCGCGGGCGCACGGCCCCCGGCAGGGCTGCCAGCTCCGGCACGGGCCGCCGCCCGGCGCCTTCCTTGCGCGCCCGGTCCCGACACACGAGCATCTTCCCTGCAATTCCTCCTCGCTCTGCGGGCGGCCCAAAAGGGCAAGCGAGGGTCGCGGCCGGCCTGCCGTCCCCGGGGCGGGAGGTGTCAGTCGAGCTGCGACCCCGAGAGTCCTGCGCCGCCCTGTATCCTGCCAGCCAGAAAGCCCGGTCCCGCTGCGGGCCTTTCTGGGCCCAGGCTGGCTTCATCTGCTCCCCTCTGGCTCCCTAATCCATCCTTCAGGGAGCTCAGCCCTCTGGGGTCCCAGTCGTTGCCTTCTGGCTCCTGAGCAGGGACTTGGCTTCTGCAAACGCACCAGCATTTTCTCTGGAAAAGCCTTGGGTTAGTGGGCTCCCTGGTAAACATGCAGGGAACTGAAGCATGGAGATGAGATACGGGGGGCATCGGACATCTTCTTCCTCTCTTTCTGGAGGGACCCGCCAGTGTTTAGGAGGGAAATGGGGGAGAAACAAGCCTCTGTTCCCTGCAGACCCATCACGCCCTCCTTTTCCCAGCCACAATGAAATTGCAACCAGAACCATGGTTGTTTTCAAGGTCCTTCTTTAATTGCAACAAATGTGTTATCCTTTAAAAAAAACCAAACCTTGGCATTTTTTAAAAATATGAAAATGTAGATAAAAAATAAATAAGTTTACAAATACCTTTGAGTCATCGACTAGTGTCATTACCAAAGAGTACAAAAAACTCTACAAATTTCATCTTAAATAAGAGCAACCCAAACAGATCGGTGTAGAAACGGGAGGCAGCCCAGGGGAAGGAGGGGGCGGCTGGAGGAGTGGGTCCTGGCCTCCCACACATGTGCCTGGGACCAGCACAGGCGGCGGGGCATCTCATACATTCGCTGCGAGGGAGGAAGCACCACTGCGGGACGTGGGCGGGAGTGTCACAGTGCCGGGCGGGGGGCCCCTCGCACCTGCCCAGGTGGATTGCAGAGCAAGCAGCCGGAGGCTCCCAGACCCCTGGCCAAAGCCATGCAGTCGGGAGGGGGGAGCCAAGCAGCCAACCTGCAGAACGGCCCATTCCCGCTTGCTTTCAGGGCCTGGGGGGGCACATGCCTCCCCTGCCCAGCTGCTGGAGGGCTTACCTGGGAGCCGCTCTGCCTCCCACTTGAAAGGGTCCTGGGAAACAGCAGGGGAACGGCCTCCTGGGCCTGGGGACTGGCGGGAGATGCCGCAGCCAGTCCCCCGTGTGGAGCGAGCCCCTGGCCTGGCCTGGCCTGGCCTGGCCTTGGCTGACCGAAGCTCCTGCTGCCACTCCCTTGGACAGGCCAGAGGTGGCAGGGTGAGGCCGCAGCTCCCGGCCTGAGGACCGTGAAGTGGCAGGGCTGCCCCGTCTGTGCACACAGGCCCAACGGGGCAGGCAGGGCCGGCCTTCCAGGTGTTCTGGGGGCCAAGCTGCCCTGTGGCCGCCCGTTTCACAGCATGGGCGGCTGGCTTTTCCAAACCAAGGAAAGGGGCAGCATCCCGTGCATGGAAGGTGGGATGGGGCAGACCTGGCTATGTGGACGCCACAGTGGGGTAAAGCTTGGTTTCCTGGTCCCAGAGAAAGGGGTGCCAGGGAATCGACATTGGAACCAGATCCTGAACAGTGCCAGAGCCGGAAGGAACAGCAGGCATCTGCTGATCCTAAGAAGATAGTCAAAGCACACTGCGGTTTCAGGGCAGAAGCCTGTGGAAACCTGAGACGTCCCTCGGCTTTGCCTTTGTGAAAGGAGGTGTCCAGCCTCTCTGGCCACGTGGCCAATTTTGCATTTGGAGTAAAAGCGACCCACTGCTGACACGCCCTCTTTGCTCATCTCAGAGACTAGGTTGCATACCTGAAAATAAACGTTTAAGCCAACCCATTTTGCAAAACCTACCGCAGTTAGAGGGCTGGAACCTTCTGGTTGCGGAACCCGTGAGCCCTCAGTGCGGGATCTCCAAAGAGCAGGAGCGATTTAGCTCCCTCTCTGAGCAAGGAACATGCAGCATACCCCGTCTGGCGGATGGAGAGGTATATAAACGCGCTTTGGTCTAGGAGGGGTGGTAAGCGACGCCCCTCCAGAGGCCTTTTGCTCCGCGACGTGCCCAGCGGCCCAACTGACCTGGGCTCCAGCCTGCAGTGGCACCGGGGGGAGGTGGGACGCCCCCGTAGGGCCGCCCCCGTAGGACGCCCCTGTAGGGCCCCGTAGGGCCACGGACTCCTCTTCAAGGCAAAGCTGTACGGGCGACTCTTCTGCTCGGCCACCGGACCACAGACTGGAGGTGGCCGGAAGAGCTTTGCTGTGAAAGAACACCTTGGGCTGTGGCATTGTGCGGCACGCAAAGGGGACCCTCCCCAAACCTGGTGCCCACCGGGTGGGTCGGAATGCTGGGAGTTCAGCCCAACGCGTTGGAGGGCGACAGGTTGGGGAAGGGTGTCCTGGAGGGCCACATGAGCCGGAGGATCCCACAGTTGGAGAGGAGCAGCTTCGGAGCCAATTCAGCGCCGTTGCAACTCGCATTTGCTATCAAACCAACTCACGCTAAATTCTATACGGGCCTCCAGGTGCGTGCTTCATTGGAAGCCTGTTCTTTATTTGCGGGGGGCCTGGTGTCCCCCTCTTCCAAGAAATAGTCTCGAGCCCACAAGGAGAATGCATCCCAGAAGCAAGGAAAGGACTCTGCCTGAGCACGGCTGAGAGGCTTAGGAAGTATCGCTAGCACGCTTTCAAAGTACACTTTGTGTAAAACAGGGATTTTTAGAAACTTGCATTGTTAGCCCTCCCCCCAAAATGTCGGCAAGCACTCTGTTCGAGCAGTGACACTCTGCACGCGTGGATTTCGGGGATGGCCCTTCAGGCCTCCTAGAGGCGGCTGGCTGGCCTGCCTGGAGCGAACGACGGCCCGGCTCAGCCGGCGAGATCACAGCAGCAGGCAGCCAAGGAGCGCCGGGCGCTCTCCTCTCCACTCCACGGGGTGCCCCTGCGGGAGAAGCTTCCCCGGCTTGCTGCCAGCTGCAGCTCGGAGTCCTGCAAGCCCCCGAGACATAAGCCCCAGCACCTTCTTGCCAGCAGCGAGACTGGCAGGAATCTGAAAGGCTCAGCAGGCCGGGGAACCGAGCGTGGGTTTTGTTTGGAGGGGGCAGCGTCATGCGGCAGCGCCGCTCACGGCCCCTTTCCCTCCCCGCTTCTGAGTTGCAAACACGGCGTGGCCATGTTGACATAGCACCGGGCGTGAGGGGAGAGGAAGTTGGCAGAAGCCGCCTCGGAAGGCAAGAGGCAGCAGGCGCCCCTTCATTCACAGCATTAAACTCTTTGGGCAGCACCTGGACGCTCTCCGGAGCCCCACGCTCCCTCCTGGGGCAAACGACGCAGTCTGGCCGCAGCCCCCAAGCACCACAGAAAGGGGCCGGGCAGCAGCCCCCAAACAGGAGGGGCAGGACGCACGAGTCAACGTGGCTGCGGGCAGGGAGCGCAGGTCTGCGCCGCTGTGGCCTCACGTGAGCCGCAGGCATCTGTGCCTCCCCCCCCGGCAGCCGCGGGGCTGGGCCCCGGTCGGTGCCGGCTGAGTGCAAGAGGGCGCCTTGCTCAGGGCACCGGTGCTGAAGCGGCAGTCCCGCCCTGGGCCTGAGGCTGCTCCGGCACAGCCAGCCTCTCCTGCCTCAGACCCGCTGGTGGGGCTGGAGGCTCTGCCCCCTCAGCCCACCTTCCTGCTTGGAAGGCACCCCAGTTGCCAGCAGCTCGAGCCCCGCTCGCTTGCTGAGCAAACAGAGCCCCAAGGCCCCAAAAGCTCTCGCAGGGAGAGCAGGCACCACAAGGCGGCGTCTCAGCTGGGCACCGAGGCCCTTGCGTCAGTGGGTCTCCTCAGAGGTTACTGCTCCAGCCAAGCACCCCATGGCAGGCACGACTTCCAGTGCACCCTGAAGCCGCGACGCGGAGGGCCGTTCCTGCCGTGCTGTGCGAGGCCACATCGCGTGCATAGAGGGCTCAGCACACGGCGATGGACCCGCTCCCCGGAGTCCGTGGGGTTTCCGCAGAGCAACGCTGGGACGCTGAATCCATCCCAGCAGGGAATTCCGGCATCCACCTCGGGCCGCAGCCGGAGGCCTCGCTGCCCGTTGCACCCCACTCTCTGCTGGCGTCACACCTCGGCGAAGGCCAGGCCGTACTGCTCGGGCGGCTTGCTGCAGCGCCGGGCCACGATCGCCAGGTAGAGGGTGAGCAGCGCCACCCAGTAGCAGGCGTACAGGATGGCCCCCGAGACGAGGAAGACCAGCTCCGTGTCCGTGAAGAGATCCTGGCAGTAGGCGGTGTAGGCCAGCCCGCCCAGGAGCACGGCCACCCAGATGGAGACGGGGACCAGGCCGATGAAGTTGACCACGAGGGTCTTGCGGCCCGAGGTGCCCCAGCCGGACTTGGTGATGGTGGCGATGGCGAACATCTTGGCCGGCAGCAGGCTGGACATGTAGAGCAGGGAGTAGAGCGACATGAAGATCATCTCGGCGTTGCCCCGCAGGAAGCAGGCGTAGGCGGCCTTGATGATGCCCACCAGCTGCACCGTCAGCAGGAAGAGCAGGATGTTCCACACGCGGCCGCGGTAGAAGAGCTGGATGACGGTGGCGATGAGGAAGAAGGGGAAGAAGCCCGTCACCACGGACTCGTAGGTCATCCAGAGGTGGTGCTTGTGGAACCAGAGGGCGCTGTAGAGCCACTCGCGGAAGTAGGACTTGCTCCAGCGCGTCTGCTGGTTCAGCCAGCGCAGGTAGCGGGTGGGCGTCTCCGTCAGGCACTTGGAGCGCGCCGTGTACCGGGTGCGGTAGCCCAGGCTGAGGACGCGGTTGGTGAGGTGCCGGTCGTCCCCGAAGCTGCACCTGCTACCCAGGAAGGTCTGGTGGTACCAGTCCTCCAGGAACTGCTGCAGCAGTGCGTTGCGGTACATGCCCAGCGGGCCGCTGATGCACTGCACGCAGCCGAAGTAGGACTGGCAGGCCCGCTCCACGTTGAAGGCCACCCAGTAGCGCACGCTGCTCAGGAAGGAGATCCACGAGTCGTACTTGTTCAGGATCTGGGGAAGCGCAGGCCTGCTGAGCAACGGCCCGGGGGCCTCCCTTGCCCGCCGGCCCCCCGGCGGCTCACTGGCCGCCGGCCCCGTGTCCCCACCATGGCAGAGCGGGGGGCCTCCAGGTCACACGCCCCAACGCACAGTGTGGGATCGCAAAACGCAGAGGCCGGGGGCGGGGCGGGGCGGGGTGGGGGCAGACCCCCTCGGGTGGGTGGGTACCTGCACATCTCCGCCAACCCCACCGACGCGGGGGTCTTCCTCCAGGAGGCGCAGCATCTCCACCGTGCAGGCTGGATCCAGCACTGTGTCCGAATCACACACCTGCTGGGGAAAAGACCCCGTGAGCGTCGGCTCCGCTGCTCTCGGGCGGATTCATGCGGCCGCTTCTCTTCCTGCGGGGCAGGGAGGAAACCCGCAGCGACCTCACGGAGGCGGTTCCTGCTTTCTGCAGAACACGTGGCTGAGAAGTGCCGCCAAATCCCCGAGCGAGCTCTGCAAAAGGGGGCTACCGAGCGCTGGCCCACAGTGGCCCAGAGGGGCCAGGCAGGGCTTTGGCCATCAGAGAGCCAGCCCAGGTCGGAGGTTCGGGGCCTCCCTGGCCAGGCAGCCTGCTAGCCGTGGGGAGCCCGGCCAGCGACATCACAGCACCGTCCGCCCCATGCTCCCCGGCAACAGATCCACGTCCAGGATTCGGACGAGGGACGTGCGGCCGCAGGGAAGCAGGAAGGGGGGGGCGACGGGCCGCGGCCCCCAGCACCCACCTGCACGTAATCCACGGAGTCGCCGAGGGCCCGGAAGGCCGTGTACATCACCTCCCGCTTGCCTCCCCACTTCTGCATGATGCACGAGTAGGTGTTGCGCCGGACGAGGCTCTGGACGCGGCGCATCGCGCGGCGGCGCCCGTCCTCCGTCTCCCCCTGGCCCCGGGCGTGGAAGTTGCTCTCCCAGACGTAGCAGCCGGTGCGGTCCGAGCCCAGCACCTCCTGGAAGATGTCCAGCATGTAGGCGTCGTCCGCGCCGTTGCCATCCACCACCATCACGACCTTGAGGTTGGGGAAGGAGATGCGCTGGGCGGAGCGCAAGCACTTGCGCAGGTAGTCCGGGTCCTCCTGGTAGGCGGCGATGCAGAGGGCCACGGAGCGGGGCAGCTTCAGCGGGCGGCCAGCCCGGCGCATGCGCCGGTGCTCCAGGAAGGCGAAGAGGCTCTGGATGAGCAGGTGCAGCCCCAGGATGGCGCCGTAGAGGCCGAAGGAGAGGTGGTGCCGCTCGGTGTGGATGAACTGGTAGCCGGTCACGTAGGCCGCCAGGATGCCGCCCAGCACGGCGGCGGCGAAGAGGCTGGTCCCCACGACACGCAGCGCCGTGGAGATGCTCCTCACGGGCATCTGCGGGGAGAGAGGGGCTCGGGCTCAGCCTGCCCCGCCCGCCCGCGCCTGGCCCGGCCCGGCCCGGCACGCCGGCCGCCTCCGCGCGGAGCCCCATCACGCCCGCCCGGCGGCGCGGCCCTTCCCAGCGCGCCAGTCGAGTCGGGCCAGCACCCAGCCCAGGCAGGCCCGCCAGCGGGAGGCGGCGGCAGCGCCTCCCGCGGCCCCTCCCGGCACACCTTTGTCCTCGGACCCGCTTAGAGCCCTTTACGACCCACGCCGAGCGTCCCGCGAAAAGCCGGCCGGCCGAGCGGAACCGGGCAGCCCCGCCGCCCCGCGAGGAGGACCCTGCAGCGCCGGCCCTGCGGCGCGCCCACCCGAGCGAGGATGCTGCGCGAAGGGGGCCCGGAGCGCCCCGGCACGCACCGCCGGCGCTCTGCCCCGAGGGGACCGCGCGCACGCCCAGCCGCCGCTCTCGCAGCCTCCCCAGCCGGCCGGCCGGCCCGCCCTCCCGCGCGCCCTGGCGCACCACCCTCGCAGCCCCGACCGGCCCACCGGGCGCAGCAGCCGAGGCGGGCGCCCTCCTCCGCTCGGGGCTGCAGGGCCCGGCCGCCCGCGCCTTCTCCCACCGGCGGGCGGGGCGGGCCGCCCCCATCCAGGCTGCAGCGCCGGAGCACGCCGCAACACGCGGCCGCGGCCCGGGAGGCGCCCGTCCCCGCGGAGCCTGCCGCGCACATGGCCCTGCTCCGCCACCGGCGCCGAGGAGGGGCGCCGCGCAGCGCCGTCCAGTCCAGCGGGGCGGGCAAGCGCCGGCCACCGCGCACGGGAGTCCCGCGAGGAAGAGGCGGACGGCCGGAGGGCCGCCGACGGCCACCGAAGCTCCTCTGCCCGGGGCGACGCTGCCGGGCTTGGCTCCGGGGCGTGTGCAGAGCGCTGCTGCTGCTTCCTCTCCCGAGCGGCGCCGGAGCAGCCCCGAGGCCCGTCGGCGCAAGCACCGGTGCGGCGTCCGCACCCGGTCGGAGGTCGGCGGGCGGTCAGGACAGAGCCCCCTCCCCCGCGCCCCCAGGAACGCACCCCCGGCCGCCTGGGCGAACTCACCGTGCCGACGCGGCTTCTCCCCCCGCCCCCGTCACGGCGCGGCGCTTTTAAGGCAGCGGAGAGCCGAGCCAGCCCAGCCCAGCCCAGCCCTGCCCTGCACAGCCCCAACGGGGAAAACGGGGAGGGAAGGAGCGGGGAGCCCCCACGTGCCAAAGGGGGAGGAGCGGCGGCGAGGGCACAGCGCGGCCTCCCCGGTGCCACCTTCGCTGCGCCCCGACGGAGCCCGCAGTCGTGCCGCGCTCTCCAGAGAGGAGGGGCAGCCTGCAGGTGAGGCCGGTGAAGCAGGCAGTCCCCCCCCCCGCCTCCTCCCTTCCCGGCTGGGACACGCACGCCCGAAGGGGGGGCCGGATCAGGGCCGGAGGCGCGTCACTCGGAGCACGCTGAAGGCGCCCCTCGCGAGGAGAGCGCGCATCCCCGGACGCGTCTTCGGGGGCTTCCCTTCCCTGCGCCCCAAGAGCGCAGCCGCCTTGGCCGCGGCCCGCATTGAAGCGGGGAGGGGGCGGCAGGCCAGGCCGGGGCGCCGCGCTCCGGGAGGGGCCCGCCTTGGGGCTGATCCTGCCCTCCCCGTTGGGGCCCAGCCAAGCCTTCTCCGCTTGCAGCGGCGGGGCGAGGAGCGGCACCAGCCGGAACAAGCCGCTCGCCAGCCTGCAGGCCCGGATCAGGTTCCCGCTCGCGCGCTTTCCATGCAGGCCGCGGCTGAATAAATAAATGATGGGATTTCCACGAGGCCCCGTGCGCCGCTCCCTGCGCGGGGCCGAGGCGTGGAAGGCGCGGGCGCGGAGCGATCCCTTCGGGGGCCGCGGATTCGGCCGCTGCCGGGGAGGAGAGGGCCGCTCCTGCCTGCGCGGAGACAGGCAGCCGTCCCCGCGCAGCCTGGAGGACCCCCCAAGCGACAGCGCCCGTTCCCACAGGAAACGGAAAGGGCGATCCGCAGCCGCGCCGCTTGCGAGAGCCCCGCCAGCCGCCGCCGGGCCGGGCCGCCCCGTTCGCCCGTGAATCGGCGTCGCGGTCCGCGCTGACGCTTTTGCGCGCCCAAAAGGTGCCGGGGCAGCCCGGGCGGCAGACGTCTTGCAGGAGGGACGCAGGCGAGGTGGGGACTCGCGGCAGCCGCAGGGGACACAAGCGCAGCTTCGGCAGAGTGTTCCCCCTGCACGAGGGAAGGGACGTCGCCTCTGGCGTCTCCGCTCCTGCGCCATCGACGGGCACCGAAAGCAGCGCAGCGGGGGACTGGCCGGCACCCACGGAAGTCGGGCGCCGCGGACTGCCAGCGGCCGCGAGGAGCGCCTCGATCCGGGGAGCAGCGTCACACGTGCGACCTGCGGGAGAGGCAGCGGCCCGCAGGCTGTGGCGAGTCCTCACTAGCACCGCCCCAAGGGGCCCAAAGGGTGGTGCCTCGGGCCCCCAGGACGCCCGCAGGGGAGCTCCGGGGAACCTGAAGGCTTGCTCACACGGCATGTCCGTCCGTCCGTCCCCGAAAGGCATTGCCGAGCTGTGGATGTGGGACCTTTCCCCCCAGAGCAGGGGTCCTGTTGCCGTGCCCTGGCAAAGGCTCTGTGGGGCAAGGATGTGGGGCCGGCTAGGGCCTGGGCCCGCTGTCCCAGGCCTGGGAGGGGGATGCTGCTGAGCAATTCCTGACCCAGCGCAGGGCCCACCGGGCAGGAGGGCGCCCTTCCCCAGCGCGTCTCGCCTCCGGCTGCAGCCCGTGTCTGGGAGCAGCTCCCACCTCGCCCAGTAACTTGGGGAGCAGCTGGACTGGTCAGTGAAGAGAAGCCACGGCACGTGCGCCAGCACGAGAGGAGCGTGCCGTCTGCAGCCACACCTGCCATTCAGGCAGAGAGGGGGCTGGATGAGTGTCGGACTGCGGTTCCCATCACGCCGAGCAAGGCAGGGCCAAGAGGCGAGGGAGCTGCAGCCCCACCCGGCAAGAGGGCACTCGCTGGGGAAGGCTTTCCGTGGCACCGAGTTGGAGATCGCGAGATGCAGGTTCGGCAGCGGCAGCATGGCCCCAAGGCCAGCTGCTGGGGGGCGAGGCTCCCGCCGCCTGTCTTGCTGCAGCGTTGGCTGCTGGGAGCCCGAGCGTGGAGGGGGTGCAGCGTGGAGGGGGGCCTTGCCCCCATCTACGTTCTATGATGCAGTGCGGGAAGGGCTGCCTTCTCCCATATATACTTATTCAGACCCCGAGGCCGTCTTCAGAGTCCCTTCTGCGGGCCCGAGCCCAAGGGAGTGAGCCGGGTGGCCGCAGAAAGGTGCCTTCTCTGTCGAGGAGGGAGCGGAGAGATTCTCCGAGTGCCTGGCTGCACTTTTTTTGCCAGACGAAAACCTAATTTCCCCAGGTAGGGCAGTAATTGGGTTTGTGTTATTTTAAATCTGTTACTGCATTTCAAATCTGAGCCGTGCTGCCAGGTTTTACTTTTGGTTTCATTTCTGGTTTACACTGCTGTTTTAAACGTTTATATTGTATTCTATCACACTGGATTTTACTTGTCCTGAGCCCTGTCCCCCAAGAACTTTGGCTATTGAGTGGCACAGAGAAAAGCAATAAATACAAGAAGAGCCATGTTGCTCTTTCAGCCGGCTTGGAAGGGCTTGTCCGTGTGTCCACGCTGGATTTGAAACAGCAAACTTGGCCCTCGGTTGCGAGCACACTGTGGGCAAAGAGCAGCGACTTTGGGGGCAGGCAGCAAGAAGGGGAAAATCACAGGCTCCGGCTCGGTGTAAAGGCAGCATCCACCCCACAAGGGAGGCAGGCGAGAATGCAGCCCGGAGCACAGACGCCTGGCACTGCTCAGCACGCCCCCCACTCCCGCCCCTCGCCTTCCCAGGCGCGCGAAATCGCAGGCGAGGAGAATTTCCATGTGTGAAGTTAAATTTAGCAGAACAGTCTGGTGGCTGCAGAAGTTTCCCAGGATATTACGCTGATAAAATCTCCAGTCAAATCTCAGAGCAAGGATATTGTAGATAAGGCGAACGCTGGCACCCACAATTCGGCAAAACCTCTGTCAGGCGGTGGGATTTCCCCAGTGGAGCAACAAGGCTCCCCCCCCCCGAGATCTGGGCTCCTTGCCTGGCCTGGCGCAGGACTAAGTTGTTCCTGGGGGGCGTTCCAGGCGGGGAGGGGGTGTAAGCGCCCCGCCTGCTGCTTAACAACCCGTCGAACTGCGGGGGCTCAGGTCGTCCCGCTGGGCTGATCTTCATGACTTAGTTCAGGCTTCTAAGTGGTGACTCCTGGGCTCGCGAAAGCAGCTTTTGTAAACTTTTGTGTTCTTCCCATGCCAGGCATGAGTTTTAACAAAAATGTAAAGAAAACCTACCGGGAATGGCAAAGAGGATGCTTGGATTGCTAGGCGGCCTGGCCCCCTCCCCTTCTCCACTCACTCCTAAGGTTGGTTTATGCGGTTCCTTGATTGCAGCTTAAGACCATCAAGCGCAAACATAACAAAAGGCCCTCCTGTCAGCTCAAAGAAAGCCCCCCCCCCCAGCCACTCTCCCAACATGCACCACAGAATCTCTGCACTGCCGGCGGGTCCCAAGCCCAGAAAGTCAACGGGTCTCAAGGCTTCCTGCGTACTGGTGGCTCAGGTCAGTGAGCCATGCCACACGCTTTGTGGGAAAAGGCATCCCTCGGCCTTCCTCCTCTCCAACCCCAGTGCCCTTGTCCTGCCCTGTGTGTCTCAGAGACGTACTTCTGTGGGGCCCCCCAAGACCCTATCAGGGAAAGGGCTCTGCGACCCCACTTCCCCGCCTACATGAGGGCAGTGGAGGCCTCAGGCCAGGTGGCAGAGTCCCAGGAGCCCGACTCCCAGGGGCTGCAGCCCATGAGCCCCAGCTGCCGTGGGCCTCGTGTCCTGCTTGTGGGGCAGCTGGCTGGTTGCTCAGCCACCGTGCGAAGCTTGTGCTGCCCTAGAGGGCTCCTTGGGGCTGGTCCCACATGGCTCTTCCGGCGCTCCCATAGGCCAGTCGGGCTCCAGCCCAGCCCGTTTCTCGCCTCTGCAAAGGCGATCAGGGAATTCTGTGGCTCAAAAGCCGCCGTCTCCTCCCGCCAAAGCCCCGGGCCCCAGGGTGCTGGGTCTGGGGTAGCCCCTGGGGCGGGAAAGAGCACTTCCACCTCCTGGGGCAAAGCAGTCTGGGTGGCTTGCAAGTGAGGGAGAGCAGAGGAGAGGCCAGCGTCTTGCTCAGCCGGCAGCCACCACTGCACTGCAGGCTGAGCCAGGGCAAGGCAGCCGACCCTCCTCAGCACCCCAAGGAAGCCTGCAGGTCGTGGCTTCAGCAGAGCCCCTCCAAAGAGGCCTCTGGTCCCGGCCTCCCAGGAAGGCTGGCCCTGCAGGTCTTCGCCCCTTCCTGGCTGGACCGGGCACCTGCTTCCCCCAACCCTGCGGATCCCAGGCAGCGAAACCGAGAGGCTGCCTCTGGAGCAGGAAGCACCCGCAAACTTTTCCTTCGCTTCCCTGTCACCGCAGGGCAGCAAAGGGGTCCTGCGACCCCCAGGCCCCAAAGCAACATCCCTGACGCAGCGCTCTGGGCCGGGAGCCCAGCTGCCGTTCGCAAGTCATTTCTATTGTGCTTTTACAGACAGACAAATGGAAGGTGCTTCCGAATGAAGCGCAACCTTGCAATCCCCCCGCTTCCCGGTAAGGAAAGGAGCTGGAGGGGCAGCAGGTAGCCCCGGGCCAGCAAGCTACGCAAAGCGCCCATCACGAAGCTGGACTCCCGGCCCAGCTGCCTTTCCTCCCTGGCTGCTGCCACCCAGCGGGCGGGCGGGCGGGCAGGGCACCCGAAGCCGGCACCTGTGCCGGGCAGGATACCTGCGCGGGCAGGATCCTGCACTCTGCAGGCAGCCGGGCTGACCTCACTTCCACCGCGCCTCCCGGGAACGAGCGCCTCCTGCGGCAGCGTCCCGGGTCGGAGGAAGCGGTGGGCTGGCAGTGCCTGCTGCCCAGGAGCTGGGCTCTTGACATGCCGGCCCGGTGGAGCGGGGCTGCCTTGGGGCCCTCGAGGGACACCGGGCGCTGAGCCAGCCCTGCAGCTGGGACTTGGAGGGGGTCCACGGTGGCAAGGCAGCCCACCGAGCCGCGGTGTGGCTCGAGTCCAGAGGACGGCGGGGTGGGACTCGGCAAGCGGCGGATGCGGCAGAAAGGGCCGGGAGCCTCTCCCGGCAGGTCTCTCTCGGTGGGACCGGCACAGGCGGCAGCTGCGGCAGGAGCACGCTCGCTCGGGCCGCCCACAGGTGCCTGCCTGGCTGCAGCTGGCTCGGCTCGGGGCTCGGGCGCCCTCCTGCCGGGCCCCTTTCAGCAGGTGCCGTTCCATTGTGAGACCGCCAGTGCTGCGGCGTCTTACCTTCTGGGGCGAGCAGAGCTCCCGGGCAGAGCGAGTCGCCGAGCGTGCCGAGCCTCTCCGGGAAAAAGGACAGGGAAAGAGCAGAGGCAGCCCAGATGCCCTTCCAAGGTGGAGCGCGGATTCCCGCCCCCTCCAGCACAGGAATCGCCTTGTTTGCAGAGGCGGAACCGCGGCCAGCCCGAGGAGAGACTTTTCATTCACTAACCCTTGGCTGGAGCGAGCGGGCGGAGGAGGTGCCGGTGGGGCCCCCGCAGAGGCACCGCGGGGCAGGAGGGCCCCGGAAGGCGAGGGGGCGCCGTGCCCCGGCCGAGCGGCCCCCGCCGGGGGATCCAGGCCGGCCGGGGGCCGCGGAGGGCATGGCTACCGCCCACCCGGGAGGGGAGCCTGCGGCAGCCGGCACTCCGGCAAGGACAATGACAGGCTCCGCCGCCGCGTCTCTGCTCCCTCCCCACCCCACCCCCTCCTCCGATGCAGCCCGTGCAGCTATTCCTGGAGTCTGCGAAAGCCACCTCTCGAAACACCCCGGCTGCAGAAATAGCCGTGCGGGACGGCTGCTCCCCGGGAAGGCACTTGCCCTGCTCCATCCAGGCGCTCGAGGGGAGCGGCGCCCCCCCCCCCGTCCTGTGAGCGGCCGAGAGCGCAGGTCAAAGCGGAGAATCCCCACCGGTCCACGGCCGGGCCAGGGGCTCCTCCTCCCGCAGCGTGCCAGGTCCTCGTGCCGACGGAAGGCAGGCCCCTCGGCGGCCTCTCCGGTGCGTCCTGCTCCCCCAACCCAGCACTGGGGCAGCGGGCCTTCTGAATGCGCCCCAGCTCGCCTGCTGGATGTGGGCATGCTCCGTGCCCAGGCTGGCTGAGGTCAGCTGGGGACAGGCGGATGCTCCAGTGGGAGCACGTGGCTCCGGCGTGGGCCCTCCGCTGCTGGAACTCGGTGATGGCTCCCGGGAGCCGGGGGAGGCCAGCGGGCACGCCGTGGGCACTGCTGGTGGGGTCTGGAGGGAGCCCCCCTGGATGTGGCCTCTGCTCCATCCGCCAACCCCAGAGGGAGGGACGCTCCACACCAGTTGCTCTCCCTGGAGACCCAACGCACATTCCAGCACCCCCCCTGCGGAGACAGGCGAGGAGGAACCGCAAGCAGAGGTGTGCCCTGGACTGCCCGAGGCGGGGGGAGCTCCCGTCCCTCTTCCCCCGGCCCCCCGGCAGGCTGGGAATTTAAAAAGCCGCAGGCCACGCCCTTTGGCGGGCCTGCCAGGGGGGCGGCTCACCAGCCACAGGCCCTTCGGCCACCCGTTCGTCTCAGACTGCAATGGCTTTGGGGCAGAGCCCTCCCTTTTACCCGTGCGCTTGTGCACAGCAGGCCTCGAGCGGTGCCCACGCCCTGCCAGGCGGGGAGGCACAGGCAAGGGACAGGGCGCTGTGCCGCCACAGCGACATTTCCACCCGGGGACACTCCGCACTGCCCGCGTGAGCCCCGCAACAGGCTGGCGCTAGAGGGCCCCCTCTCCTCGCTCTTCTCGGGTTCGGGTGTCGGGGACCCACAATGGGTGAGGGGGACCATCCTGGCAGCCCATCCCACGCTCCTCCGCCCCGAGCAGAACCACTGGGCGCTGCCCTCCGGCAAGCTGCTGCGGCTGCCCTTCCCAGCGGCCTGGGGCTGGTCCCACCCCTCTGCCCCTGAACGCACCCCCTCCTGAGGAGCACGGGCCCAGGGGGAGCCCCCGAAAGAGCCGCAACGGTGGCCACATGTGCCGCTTCCCAGCCATCATACAAGCCGCGATCCGACTCCACTCGGCCAAGATGGACAGCGGCAGGCCCAACTTCCCGAGTCACAGGGGAGGAGAAAGGGGCGTCCACGGGCCGTCCTGTGGCGCTGGGACACTCCGCAGTGGACGGGCGCAGGGCTAACGCGCCACGCCGGCCCTGGCACTCGGGCGCTGCCCCGAGCCGGGCCCTGCCTCCACCGACCCCCGTGGCGTCACGGCAGTGCTCAAAGCGGTGCTCAAAGCAGGCGCACACGTGCGGCTCCTCCACTCCGTTTAATTCTCTGCAGCTCCGCATCAGTCCCGAGGCCCTCCACTCCGGGGCCCAAGCCCCATGGCAAGGGGCCGTCTGCACAGGCAGCCCCCGGGGGCAGAGATCCAGGTGGGGGAGGTTTGCAACCGACGCCCCCAGTGCCCACCTCCCCTGTCAGCCCCCCCGCCTCCCCGCCCCCCCCCCCCAAGAGGTGCACAGCGCTGCTCGGCCGGCCCTACGGCAAGACTTGGATCTTCTTCTCGAGCGACTGGCGGGGAAACAGAAAGCGCCGTGTGACGTCGTCCAGCTCCTGCAAGGCCAGCTGCGCGTGGAGCACGGCCACCTCGTCCCGCTCGCAGCGCACCACCCACTTCAGCAGGCGGTAGAGCTCTAGCAGGACGTCCCGGAGCACCTGGCGGCGAAGGGGCGAAGCGTGTCAGCAGCAGCCGCGGGACGGGAATATCCCAGATCAAGGGGCACGGATGCCGCTCCCTCCCACACAAGCGACCCCTCAGCAGACACCTGACCGGGCCACTGTGCGCGGGTTGCGCCCTGAGACCCAGGGGGGTCCCTCCGGCCTTGGCGCCACTTCCCTCAAAGCGCCTGGGCCCCTCGCATCTCAGCTGGAGAGGGGGCTCCGTGGAAACCGGGCGTCTCCGGGCCGTCCCAGGCGTTGGTGCTCGTCTCCAAAGGGCACCGGCCCGTTCTAGAAGGCCGCACCTTGCCTGAACCTCCCGTGGCGACCACGCGGGGAAACGATCCGCAGCAGCTCGCCGGGTGAGTCGGCCGCTGCGGTGAGCTGGGCCTTCCCAGTGGAACAGCAACTGGCAGGCTGAGCCCTGGCCCAAAAGCACGGCCCCCGCGAGAGAGCCAGATCCAATCTGCCCCGGCACGCGGGCACTCACTCCGTGTCCCAGCCGTTCCCGCTCCGAGCAGAACGGCTTGCTCAAGAGGTTCCCAGTCGCGGCAACCAGAATCGGGAGCCGTTGCTGTGCTCGCAGCAACCCACGGGTGGATCCCTCGCCTCCGAGGAAGAGCTCCGGCTGGCGCTCACGGGCCTGCTCCCCACACCAGCGCCAGCCTCTCCCTTTGCTCCGCGGCCCTCCCTGGAGCTGCCCACAGGGCCGGGCTCGGCTCGGGGCAGGGCGGTGCAGCGGCTTGAACCCGAGCGTGAGTCACCAGCTGCAGCCATGAGGCCCGAGCCCGGCCACGGGCGGCTCCCCTGCACGGAACCGCGGCGGGGCACTCACCTCCACGGCCCGCTCGCTGAGCCCCCGCAGGAGCAGCACGACCACGTGCACCGCCGCCCTCCGCACTTCAGCCTCGCGGTCCGTCTTCACCACGGCAGACAGGCACGAGGTCACCTGCCAGGGACGGAGGGGGGGCTCGGGTTAACGCAGGCCCTGCGGCAGGGGCCTCCAGGGGGCACGCTCGGAAAGGCCGCACAGCCGAGCTAGGCGTGAGGCCAAAGCCACACGCGTCTCGCGGAGACCTGTGCCGGGACACGCCGGAGAAGCGGGGGACACGTGCCGGAAAATGGCGATGCGCTCCGCAAGCCCACGTGTGCAGGGCTGGGCACACGCTCGGCTTGCACGGCCCCCCCCGGCCAGGTGCAAATGAGAGGCTTGGCTGGGCAGGTGCCAGCTGAGGGTGATGGAACCGGGTCCCTGGAGGTTGTGACTGGTACCACAACCGAGCCCCAAGTCCCCCAGGCGCACCCCCGTCCCTGGTTCCTCCCTGCCCTCCCCAAGCCTTCTCTCCAGCAACCCAATTTCGTGGGAGTGGGAAGCCTTCCGATTCCGCCCTTGTCAGGCAAACCTCCCCGAGACCTAGCAGCCGCTCCCGATCCGCTTCCCACCAGCCCAGGACGAGGGAGCACTGCCACGCGGAAAAGGGCCCTCCCTGCGTTCCAGCTGCCTCCGCGCCAGGGAAGCGGCCCCTGATCCCTGCGGACGGGCCGGCCACCGCCCATGTGTGAAGCTGGAGTTCCCCCCCTCCGGCAGCCCTTCGACGCGTGTTTACAGGTGGGGATCCCGATCTTTGCTGCCGATGGTAAATAAAGCACCAGAAGAACAGCTGTCACTCCAGATGAATTTCCGCCAAGCACATGGCAGCCGTCTGCGGCGTGTGCCCTGGCAGACCTCGGCTCCGAGTGGAGCTTCTGCGAGCTCTTGGCCCGGCCGATCGCGCCACTTCTGTGCCCCAGAGGATCACTGGGTGGAAGTGCGTGGAACTGATCCAGTGGACCCAGCGGGCAAGCACATCTCCATGCAGGCAGGTCTCGGCATGTGGGTGGGCCTGCTGCACATCGGTTCGGGCCGTTTCTCTCTTATTGCAGCGCTTTTAATTTAACTGCTGGTATGTCGGGTTTTGATTAAGATTTCCTCCTGAATCTGGATTTTATTGTTAGCCGCCTTGAACGCGTCTTGCGATGGGAAGGCAGGCAATAAACCGGCACACCAAAGGCACCCACTGGGGCCTGCTGGAAAACCGGCGGGCGGACGGCTGGCCATGAAGGGCCCGTCCGGCCTCCTCCGTGGTAACAAAAGCAGCACGGGGAGGGAGGAGCTCCACAGCCCCCCCCCCCCCTTTATGAAAGGCAGCCCAGGAGAAAAGGGAAGGAGCTGGGGGACCTGCCCTGGGGCCTGAAACCCTCTCCCCCCCCTTTCACACACACACTCTCTCTCACACACACACACACACACACACACACACACAGCCCTGCCCCTTTGTGGCTCTGGTGAACCTTGCCCGCACCTCCACTCCAGCTGCACCAGTCCAGTGGAAACCGCCTCATTAGCAGGGAAGCAGAGACAAAGGAGGGGAGGCGGCCGCCTCAGGAGGAGCTGCAGGACCTGACCTGGCACGGGGCTTAACCTCGCCTGGCAGAGGAGAGGAGGGGAGGGCAGGGGAGACTGCAAAGACGCTCAGGCTCCGGGGGAGACGGAAGCCCCCGCCCAGCGTTCAGCATGTGGCAGCTACGCCCTCCCCTACGTGCACGAGGCCGGGAAGGTGCCCTGCCCCGGCAGGAGTGGGGCCGCCGAGTCTCCGGCCGGGGGTGAGCCTGGCCTTCCGGGGGCCCCCCCTCGACTCCCTCGGTTCGGCACAGGAGCCTCCCCGTTCCAAAAGGCTGAAACGGCTCTCCTCTCCGGAGACTTTGTCCCTGGCAGGAAGGGGTAGCGGCTCAACACGCGGGCCTGTCCCGGCCCTCACGCCCGGTGCCCCAAGGGCTTCCCCGAAACGGCACTTGGCCAAGGCCGCTACCTCGTGGACCACCGAGCCCAGCTGGAAGCCGAGAGTCTGGCACAGCTCGCCCAGGTTGGAGAGGCTGCTGGCCCGGAGGGTGCTGTCGGGGTCCCTGGCACCTCGCAGGAAGGCATGGATCAGGCCGTCTCGGTGCGGGAAGACGAGGTCCCCTGCAAGGCAGTGGGAGAGAGGGAGCCTTGCGGGGGGCGCTCCGAACAAGCTGCCAGGAGCCCAGCGGGGATGGGCGGCCCACCACCCTTCTCTGCTCGGTCGCACCCCCAGCCCGCGCTTTCACGCCGGTTCAGCCAGGGCGCGGCAGGACCCCGGGCTGCCCGCCACCAGCGAAGGCCCTCCCCCCCCCTTGCCACTCTTCTCAAGCCCAGCCCGCCCGGTCCCCCTTCTAGGGCACAACCCGTGTGCCGGCGAAGGCATCGGCAGCATCCGTCCAGGCCCTGCGCTCGGCCTGGCAGGCGCCGGTCCTGCCTGCCTTGACTAGCACGGGGCGGATCCGCAGCTGCGGGAGCCCGGCAGCTCGGCTCCCGCTGCTCCACGGCCCCGGAGGGAAGCGGCTACCGGGCCTCTGCGCAGCGAAGGCTGCCTGCCGGGGAGCCGTGAAACGGAGCAGGGGCACCTCCGCGACCGCCCTGCACGGGAGGGCTGGAGCCCGGCCGTCCGGCTCCCGGCGCTTGCAGGCCAGGGCCCCCGAGCCGGCCCATGCCTGGCCCGGCCGGCCACACGAGCTGCCCAGGAGCACCCTGGGGGGGCTGCGGGACGGGGGCGGACTGCCGTCCTCTGGGAACGCGCGTCCCCAGACCACAAAGGGCCAAGCACAGGGAAGCTGTCCCACAGGCTGGTTCCGGGGACCAGGTCACCTGGCGGCAGCGAACCCCTGGCGGCCCTCTGTCCTCCATCGATCGTCCTCCGTCAGCCGCCCCCCCTTCTCCGTCCCACCCTCCTTCCATGCCTGCTATCAGCCTCCCTGATCTCTAAGCCAAAGGGGAGGATGTGGCAACCTTTCCTTAGGAAGGTGTGAAATTGCCCCCAGGGGAAAAGAGCAGCCGTCTGAAGTGACAGTTGGGGGGGGGCTTTGGCTGGGAGGCAGCAGGGGGGCACCCCAAAAGGATGAGAGCAACCAGGAGGCCATAAACACCTCTGGCAGGATGCGCCCAGGAGCTTCCTGCCACAGGATGGCCCTTTCATCCCCGCTGCTCCTTCGCAGCCTTTTTGATTCCTTTTTGATTTGCACCACAAGAGGAATTCCAAAGCACAGCCCTCCCTGCCTCCCCTCTCCCCTCCCTTCACCTGCATGTCAATGGCATAAAAGGAAGCGCATTTGCATCTGCCCCAGTCCTAAAAGCGAGGGCTTCCTCTGCCGGAAGGAGCTGGGCAGTGGAGTGGGGGAGCAGGAAGACCACCCCGTAGCGCCCCCGCCCCAGGCGACTGCGCCATCACTCCCACACAGTTCAGGCTTTCAGGCGAGGGGGTGTGCGGGCCAGGAAACCCTCCCGAGCCCCCGGAGGCTTGTCAGCGGGCGAGCAGATGTGCCTGCTGGCACGAGCAGCTCGTTCTGCTTCCGTCAGCCAGACCACAGCAGCCCACGGAGAGCTCTGGCCCCCGACTGCCAGAGCCGGCCCGCCTGGGCTGCGCAGGCCCAGGCGGCAGCCGCAGGGACGGGCTCCTCCTGGCCGAACAAGATTAGCTTGCACCCCACGTAAAGCGCCCCCCCCCGCCAGAGAGGCGAGCGGTGCCTGCAGTGCACCAACCGGGCTGCCGGGCGCATCGTCCTCCGGCTGACCAGGTCCAATGAGCAGGGGTGGGCCAGGCGCCGAGGAACCAAGTGCCCCCCCCCGCAGAGGAGCACGGCGTGGGGGATCCCCGGGCGGGGAGAGGCCCCGTGACACGGGAGGAAGGCCGAGCGTGCTGGGACGCGACCGACAGGGCCGCTCCTTCAGCCGCATGGCACATGCAGCCCCCCACCCCCCCGCGGAGCCTCCCCTCCCCGCCCCTCCCCACACGGGCGCTGCGCACACGCACAAGTACACGCTGCACGCCGCCCTCCCAGCCCGCAGCCGCTCCTGCCAGCCGGCAGATCCCAACTTGACTTTGGTTCCTGCTGCCCGGAGAAGAAAAGCGGCTTTCCGACGCAAAAGCCCTCCAAGTGCTGCGAAGAGCCGCTCCCTCGCCACGGGGGGGGGGAG